>NC_072733.1:93281762-93407319 GCF_026930045.1 Uloborus diversus | reverse complement strand
ATAATGTATAAGGTAATTGCATTTACAGTAGGAGAGACTGGGGTTGGAAATGACATTTTTTTAAACAAACTTTTATAAATTTTTGCACAATTGATTGGTTTAAGTACATAAAGGTTCGTTTAATTAAGTAATTTATTTAGATTTTTTTCATTTTAAAGTGGTTTTAACTGCCAACGAATTAAAAACGACATGAAAAGACGAACTTTTAGAAAATGTAATAGTTTTCTCAATTGGTTAGCTACTCGTGCTGCAACCTAGCGGACCAATTAATTAAGAAGGAAATAAATCCGGGATTTGTTTCTTCTTACATCTGACGCTAAATTCAATGCTCTATAACTATCTCTAGGGAATGTTTTTTGTCTATTTCTTACCATTCTTACCACCCACATGTAGGTTGAAGCTAGAGAATATTTTAGATTGCAAAAAAAAAAAAAACATTTTTGGTCTTTATTCCTTTCTTAAACCTGCCGATTCAATATTAAAATAGTTTTGTAACTCTTTGGAAAATGTCCTCTTTTATCTCAAATTTTGCTTTTCCTTCTACCAGAATTTTGCTTGAAAGTATGATTGTTAAAGTTTTTATGCAAGAAAAATGCTTTTAAAAATTTTTAAAAATTATACGCTGAAATTCCAGCAAAAAAAAAAAAAAAGACTTACGATATTATAAGTACTATGTAAAGGAAAAAATGACAGAAAATGAAAAAAAAAAATATATATATATATATATATATATGCATTTATCATCAACATGGGAGCACCGGTAAACATGCCTCCGAAATGCTTTGTATTGAATGATGTTATTGAAAAGAATTGAATATACGTCATAGCGTTCTTAGTAAGAACTTTCTGTTACTCCCTTTTCATTATTTTTGGAGGCAGATAACTTCATTTAGAAATTACTGTTATCAACCATTTTTTTTTTTTTTTTTTTTTTTGAGCGAAAATAGTTAAAAAGCTCCAATTTCTGATAGCCTAAAAATTTAAAAATAAAGGGAGGTGGGAACGTTTATTAAATAATAAAAAAACACAATGAATTTTTCATATTATTTATCCGTATAATTAATAATTAAAGCTCTATCAATTTAAGAAATCATGGTCCAGATCTTTGGTTGAAAAGAATTTGAACTCTCAGTAAAAAATTTCAATTTCTCAAATTTTACCTTTTGATATACGTAATCATTTTCCTGAATTCAGGATTAGTATCAATTTTATTTTCAAATGATTTATCACTCACAGTTGCAATTTTGTAGTCTTAAGCCAAATGTAGTGTAATTTTTTTATGGGGCAGTTCTTCACATACATTTTTCGAGCAAATGGAATTTCTTTTATACTCATGCAATTTTGAAGTTCGGAAAGACCCTTAAAACGAAAAGAAAAATAATTTGAAGCGATCGTTATTTACTCCTTTTGACTAGAGAATGAATGAGGGCATAAAAGTCGCCAACTTTCATTATGGTAAACCTTATGCTGACAACGGATTTTCTTCTTACGTAATAAAATTCAGGCTTCATGAATCTTGATCAATTCGTTACTTTAACCTCATTTCATATTGTAAAGAAAGCTCACTTTTACTCAAGAATATAAGAGAAGTACTGAACTTTTAAAGCCTTTACTCAACTCATACGGACTGAGGAAAGATAAATTCAAAACTGCATTTTCTCTTGAAATGGACACATTTATTATGCTGCTTCTATTCGAGACAAAAACTGAAAAATTAATTTGTTGTCACTTCAATATCAAAAAAAAAAAAAGAAAAAAAAACCTCTCTTATTAATTATAAACGTTTGAATTTCTTATTTAAAGTTCAATCACTATCCAATAGCATTTCCGTTATTTTTTTAGTACGTATGCGTAAATGCGTGCCTTTATCGCATAGATTCCATAGATGGTTGTAGTCTATCATATATATATATATATATATATATATATATATATATATATATATATATATATATATATATATATATATATATATATATATATATAAGAAATTTAGTGAATTAATTTAAATTAAAAATAAATAGCTGGAGCATATTGCTATCCTATACATAAAATTTCACCACACGACTTGCTTTAAGCTTTCATTTAATCCATCCACCGTAATATTTATTGAAATTTTATCAGAATACTTATAAAATGTGATTTGTAGATCTCATTTTATAAAAAAATTGTAACATATTTTATTCTTGTTAAATGAAATTATTCGCATATGAGTTATAAGTATGCAAAACATAATTTAAATAAACTAAGGCATTCTCAAATAATGACTGAGACTAGGTACTTTGTTGTATTTTCGGTTTTTAAATAATTTATCAAATTTTCTTAGACATAAACTTAAAGAAAATATGTATAAATAAAACATTTAAATCAACGTACCAAGGTAAAACTTTAAATATGCTGAAAACTCCTGAGGTTTTTCTTCTTCTATTTCTTAAAGTTCGTGTTCACTTTATGCTTTGTAATAAGCGGTTCGCGTGTTATCTTATCGCGTTAATCTTAAAAGTGCTCAGCGCAACCAAAGAGCTTTTTTTACTTAAGTAACACTTTAAAAAAGTTCAGGCAGTTTTGAATGCAATAAAAGTTTTAATTAATCTTTTCCTTGAGCAATAAGATATTTTTTTAAAGTTGAAACTATATTCAGAATTTTAAACCTCTAATTTTATTGCAAAATTTTGTGATACAGTGAAGAAGGATGTCATATAAAATATATAACCAGGGACCCACGAGGGTAGTTTACTCCGTAGACTGCGCCATTGAAATTTCTAGTGAAGGGGGGGGGGAGTTTTAGATAGTTTTAAGTACATTTCAGCAGTTTTATCTGAAGTAATTTATTCTTATAGGAATTAAACGGGTCCAACATTTTTGTTATCATAATGCTGTTTTCAAATTACTCTGGAGTATGGACATTGTCAAATTGAGTCCGTTAGAGTAACAAAGTTAAGAAACGCTTCATTACACAACTGACTAGATGCATGATGTGTACGGAAAGCAAAACCTTTGTTTGACGTCTTTTTATCCATATATTCCACTTATTTTGGATTCAAAAAAGAGTTCCATGTAACCCGAAACAAATATAAATATCTGCAGTAATTTGTAAGTTGTGCTATTATACGCCGTTGTTTCTTATTTTACTTTTGATGCACAAAGGTAAGGTATTTTTAAACTATATTAGGGTTTCCAATCCCGCTCCGAATTCAGTCTCGCGGGATTTCTGGATTGCAAGTAGCCAATCCGGCGGGATCCCGGGATCCCGCGGGCTTGACTTTATTCTTCTAAAAAAATATTTTTTTTTTTAAATGTCAAATAGAAAAAAATTGTGCTTTTTATAAAGGACTGCTTTTGTGACTTAAATTAATAGTCTTCTTGAACTCTGTCGAGAAATTGTAAAGCACTACAAAGTCAGATCCTAATTAGCAATTATCGTTTGGTAAGCAAAAGTGTACCGCATTAACTTCATCACCATTTGAAATAGATTTTTATTTTCTTTCGCTGGGTTTTTCTCAAGAGCTGCAAATTTCGGACAGAAACGATGTCTGTTGGATATGTGTTTTGCTGTATCCAATTTAACTTGCATTGATAATACCCCTTTGTTGCTTCATTTACGTTGGTCATTGTATTAGTGAATTTGTTTCATTGCAGCAAGGGGTGAATAAAACTTGAATTCACCATTTTACCAAGTCCCAGTCTCAGTCAAAGTTATGGATAACTTCGCTAACAGACAATAAAAAACTGGGCTTAAAAGAGGCGAGTTTCCGTTGCCCCTTTTAAAGTTGTGCCGAATATATAGTAAATGTCAGATATTTCATTGCTTTTTTTCTTCGGAGTGCACTGTTTGTAAAGTAAAAATTTTGAATGCATTACTAAAACTTACAGAAGTGCTCCAATATTGCATTTAGGCTGCTCCAGCGGGTTTGTGGAATATGTGATAGATTTTCTCCATTTTTTCTAAAGCGTAATTTACTAGATTTTAAATTTTAGTGATGGTTTTCGAAAATGCTAATAAGTTTTACGCATTTTTTTAATAGCTGAAAGTATGAAAACTGAAACCTCGAGTGATAATAGCAATTCACTCTCAGAAGAATATATGGGACACAGTTTGTTTTTACTCTTCTTGCAGATTGTTGTTTTGCAGACGAGTAAGAAGATTCAAACTTCAGATGTTAGTTGTGAAAACAACTAACTTGTGTGTCGTTTTCTGAGCGGAAAAAAACTGAAAAACGTTAGAATGGAAAAAAAAAATTTTGCGGGATTGAGAGCAAAACACCGCGAGATCAATCACGCTAATTATCCTGCGGTATCCCACGGGATTCAGGATCGGGATTTTGTGATTGGAAAGTTCTGTGTGTACTTGAGTTCTGTGTTTTATGTTTAAATTAAGCCAAAAAAAAGGAAAAAAAAAACTTTTAGTTCCTAATAAAAAAAAAGCATATAATTATTTCGTTTTTCACTATCAGTTTATTTCTCGGTAATTTAATAACCAACCCCTGGCTGGGTTGAACGTTACACTGCATTCACACGCGTTACAAACTTTAACGATCATACTTTTAAGCAAAATTCTGGTAGAAGGAAAAGCAAAATTTGGGATAAAAAATAGAACATTCCGAAAGAGTTACAAGACTATTTTAATATTGAATCGGCAGGTTTAAGAAGGGAATAAAGACCAAAAAAATTTTTTTTTTTTTTTTTTTGGCAATCTAAAATATCTCCTAGCTTCAACCTACATGTGGGTGGTAAGAATGGTAAGAAATAGACAAAAAACATTCTCTAGAGATAGTTTGTAACTGATAATATACATACAAAAATGGTGAATTTTACCTTGGTAAAATATTTTTTTATTATTAAACCGAATATTAGTAAAAAGGTTTTTTTGAAGAAATTTTCGACCATTTTTAAGAGTAATTTCTTTCCCCCCCCCATATAGACCTTCTGAGTTACAAATTACTTGAAGTGTTTTAAATATGCGTTTTATTATTAGAAAGTTGGTGTAGTAGAACCAGGGGCGGATACAGAAAAATCTCTCAGGGGGGGCCGGGAAATTGAATAACACCTCCTCCTTCTACCTGCCACATACGATATTTTCATAACAAAGTTTTCATTACTTTATTTTAAAATGTCTTCTTTTAATTTTTTTTTTTTAGGATCCCTTAAATTAATGATCCACTTCTAAGTACATACATACTATGTACCAATATACTTTGAATGTGGACGTAAAACATCTTTAACGTTTCAAGCCAATTAAATACTAAACCATGATAATGTTACCGAAATGCTGTACAATTAGCAGTTTTAATTTTAGGAACAATGTCGTAATGAATATAACACGAGGGCAAGAAGAATAAATATATTCAATAAAAAAATATACCTTATTCAATAAAAAAATCTACTCATGCCTCATTTGAGTTTTTAATATTATTTTATAGTATTTTAACTATAAAATATTATTTAATTAAAAAAATCATAGCTATTAAACATATAAGTTTTACTGAAAAATTCAGGACAATTTCTGTGTGGATTTCAAAGCAGTTGTTGATTGTTCTTGAAGCCATGATACAGTTGAGATAACATATTCATATTACATGCCGCCTCCATTAATATCATAGTTTTCACAAGAAACTACGATATGATTTCTTTCATTTTTCATTTTTTATAAGCTGAAAAAGAAAAAGCTTTTGTTTCGCAAATAGCTTCCTGGATCAAAATAATTCTTTTAGGCACGCCTGCACATTTTTTGAAGAATGTTAGTTATTGATTCCATCAAAGAAAAATTAATGGACGAATTGCGATATTACGTGCCCTTGAATTCAAAACCAGCGAGATAAATGTATAAATGTATTCTTTCACTCTGGGACTCCAGTATGACTTCTTTAGCAAATAAAAATGCTATTATTCAAAATATGCTCTATATGTGTTTTGTGTTCTGTTTAATTAACTATATAAAAAAATGCTATGGAGAAGTCGATTAAAAAGTAGTGAATAAAATAGTTAAATAAATTCATCCTTTGGGGGGGGGGGGGCACGGACCTCTTGCCCCCCCCCTTAAATCCACTACTGAGTAGAACAGTAGTGAGCTAAATTAACTATGTCATAAATCATTTGTGGGCATCAGTTTGAACTTATTCATGCAAAGCAGTATCATTTATATTACAAATGTGTGTAGTTTTCTTATGCAAAATTATTCACTTCTAAAAAATTGCAAAATTTCTTTTTGTTTTAACTAATAAGGTTTATTTTCAGCAGGACTCTTCCATGTTTTTTTTTTTTTTTTTTACATTTTACCAACACTTTCTTGTTTCTCATGACGATTTTACATTAAAAAATGCCTTTCATTTAAACCTGATTTTTAAAGATACTACTAGTTCTTAAAAATTCAACGAAATGATAATAAAATGTAACCAGTTTTAAATCAATGTTAAAAAAATAGTAATAATTGAATTATTTGATACCAATAGGAATTCAAATAAAAGAGTGCAGATTACATCCGTGACGAACTGTTATAAATAGCAATAATGAAATTATAAATTAACAGATACTGGGATATATATATATATATATATATATATATATATATATATATATATATATATATATATATATAATGGGCGTGTTAGGCTGAATTAAGTACTTATTGAATTTAGTAAGTACTAAATAAATTTTCAATGGAAAAAGAGCTATACTTACGCTTAGTAAATTTTGCAAGTATGATTTCGGCCATAAATCAAAGCAAAATAACTTGAAAGTGATAGTAAATATCGAAACTGATGGTAAAATATCGGAACGTAGAAATTAAGCATCAACCAACACACACTTTTAGAATTTACACTACATTTTACTCGTATCAGATTTCTCTATAGTTTGTAATCAATAACTTCTTAACAAAATACATTAACTAAATTAAAAATATATATAAATTAAATTTATAAATGAGGTAGATGAAATTGACTTCGATCTATTGTGTGTTTCTATTATTTGAAAACTGAAAATTATCTAAGCACTAAGTGTGTACAATATTCCTGTTTAACCTGTGTTTTGCAAACACGAATAGGTGTGATATCTTTCCCACTTGTGAGTAGGTGACAGATAGTTGCCCATGAGAGAATCATGTATGTTTCAAGTCCAAACCGAAAGTAAACATTATTTGGTCTTGAGATCTATACATGGTCTTTTCAAAAGCTAAACAAATCGAAAATTGAATCCTTCCAAATGTGTTTGAAAACTATGATGCTATAAATGGATTACGTGGCAACACAAAAATTTCACCTTTAAACTTTTCCGTCGAAACTGTTGAAATTTTGATGAAGAAACGGGTACCGTTTCATAATCTAGGTGGGGTTGTGAAAAAGAATAATTGGTGACCCAATTTTATACCGGAAGCCGTCTAGTGGCATTCCTGGTATATCCAGAGAATTTAAAAATTCAGTTGGAATGTTTACGGCTTTGTTTTTATCGGCAACTGTATAGCCTTGTTCAGCATCAACGGTCAGCACAATTTAATTTTTTTTTTTTTTCAGCTGTCAGTAATGGCTCATTATTCAAAATATTTGTAGCTAAGACAGCGTCATTGCACCGTTTTTTTCTCGTTGTAAATCAGTGTTAACTAAGTCGGTGACCAATTGATCAGGTGATATCACACCATAATGACTAAACAACAAGTTTGAAATTGAAATGAAAAAATCTTCAATCAACACTAAAGCTTCATTATACATCTTTGGTATAAAATCTTAAATTTGAACATCGGAATATTTGTTTAATTCTATGGAGTACATTTTCAAATATAAAATTTACATAGTTTCCCCACAGAAATGATGATTGCGTTGGATATTACGTCGTCAAAATTATCTTAAACAGTTGACGAATAGTGTTTCTCGTTATGCAAAACCTGCATTAGAAAATGCAACTCTCAATGATTGTGTGCTACCAATAATTACAATTCGCGCAATGCATCGCGATATGTATTATACACTCGACAATTAACGGTCCGCTAATATTCCCATCTGTCCGCGAATGTTTAACCGAAAACAAATGCAAAAACAACATTCAATTTGTTTTGGATGCAGTTTTGTTTTGGATGGAGTTTTGGTCCCAGCGTATTGGCTTTAATTTTTATATATGGCCGAGATTGGTGAATGTTGTGTTCTTTGTTTGCGTCGCTTCCATAATTTTTTGATTTTATTCAACACTGTAAAAAAAAATAAGAATTGTCCTGAAAAATAATGAGCAGCGAATACGCCCAATTTCTGCCAGTAACGTATCTTGCAAAATATAGGAACGTATCTCACTAAAAGTGAGAAACCTTCCTAAAATTATCCTGAAGTCTTTCTAAAGAATTCCGAAACCTCTCCGATTCGAGACAATCATTTCTCTGAAATCTTTAGAGAGAATCGAAGTAAGATTAAAAGTAATAGCTTGTCACATTTTTTGACTCACCAAGAAAGTACCAAATGCGTTATTCCTACCATAGCCACTGCTAAGATGAACTTGCAAGCATGCGCAAAGTATTCCTTTTGCTTGTTACTCTTGGAAAGTTACGGAATCCAGAGACTCACTTTCTCCCATTGGGAGTTACGTCAATCTGAATGGACCACGACGACGGTAGTGAAGTCAGTTCTATAAAATTCATTAACCTTCCTGAAATTATCCTGGAATCTTTTTCAATGAATTCAGTATTATCCTAGGCTTCAAGCCAGTGGTGTCACTGGACAGTCAGGAAAATTTTACGTAAGTTGAACACAAAGCTTCACACCACACTACTTTTCCAAGAAAGCTCCAACAATAATGCTGCAAGCATGGCGAAAGGTAAGACCGACTTGCAAGCAAGTGCCGTAAGTCTAACTCGCCTAGATTCCTACAAAACTACATTATCCAAAGGGTCTTTCACTCTCTCTGGGAGCTTTTATGCAGTACAAACGGAACGTAATTGACCTGAAGCTGATATACTTAATAAATACGCTCAGTTAATCTTTAAACTGGGAGCTAAAATATTTTTCGCAACAGTGAGAAGTGTGCATTCATGACGTTTGTAGCAATTCAGGAACCTTTTGGAAGCAGATAGTTGATTTCAAAATAAAATTGTTAATGACCTGTGAAATCCCAACATATTTCACGGAAATAATCAGTGACATTTCGGATTTGTTTACAATGCATGTAAAATAGCGTGTAACGTTGGTAAATAATTTTATCTCTGAGAATCGGGTCAAACACATTATGTTTTATGTAAAAAAAATCAGGGTTGTTTTTGGTGGTTCAAGTGCTCTTCGTAGAAAATATTTTCGGTAAAATATACTCGTTGACCGTTTTCAAGATGTACTGCAAGATGCTGTACAGAAGGGTCTCTTTCGCATATGGGGAAACTAAATTATATCAGATAGCTTCGTTGCTGCTCATTTATCCACCCAACGCATTATTTCGTCCATATCTCGTACCTCCAATGCGACCTTATAAGGATAAGGAATAACGTATTTGACAACGTATTTAGCGGATTGTACAGAGCTGAAAATTTGATATTTATATTAGCCTCATACGTTTTTTAAAAACAGTGGTGAGTATGGAACTACCCGCTGCTTATCAATTTCAACTTGATTTGTAAAATTTAACATTTAGATTGAGAAGAGTAGCCTCAGTACTCCTCCTTTCTACGGCGATATTGTTGATAACCATCAATATCCGTAACATAGTGTCATTTGTAAATTTTAATTAACTTAGGAATAAAACTTTTGAGGATGAATTAACAAACAGCGCCATCTATTAATAATTTACCAAACCAAACAAACAATACACACTATTAATGTATCAAAAACGATTTATTTGCAATTAAAAATTATAAAAACCATCCTATCTTTTAAGTTGGACCAAATTACAGATACGTATGAAATTTGACAAAAATCGGTTCAGTAGTTTCGGAGTTTACCCCGAACAAACATCGTGACACGAGATTTATATATATATAGATATATATATATATTAGAGTGGTCCTTATTTATATATGGGAAATTTTTTTTCTCGGAATTCAGCAAGTGACGCTCCCAAGTTTTGCGATACTATAATAAAAAGTAACGTGTGCAAAATTTGAACTCTATCGGTCAATAATAACACGTGCCCCTAGGACGTTGAACTTTAACACTTTTGATAATTTTCCAACAAATCTTCGAGTTTTTACTTCAGACCCAGTTCATCATTTCTCCTAGGTTAGAAAAATATTTTTACAGTGATGCAGCAGTAAAATTGATCTTTTCAATAACTTTATATCATCTAAGCATTTTACATTGAATCAGAATGAAATAATGCATTAGAAACTTTACGTTAATCGGACGCTTTTCTCAATGTATCTCGATCGTGTGTTTTTTTCCCCGAAAGTCTTGGACATTCTGTAAAATAAATTGCTTTTGTGATTCATATTTGGTAACTTGTTTGTGAAATTTTTCGATTATTCGTGCTCCTCTTTCAGTTGTATCATTCACAACTTTCAACATTTTAACAATCTCTCTTCCCTTTAAATAGCTTCCTTTATTTTGCCATAAATCAAAACCAAATAGGAAGACATCTTTTGGTATTTGTAACTTATCAAACAGTTTCATTGACTTGTAATTGATTCTATAAAGAGGAAAATCCTTACTAAGAAAGTATTCCATATCATTTACCGTTACAGTCGGATCCCGACTTACGCGAGGGATGCGTTCCAAGACTCCTTGCGTAAGTCGGAATTTCGCGTTGTGGAAAAGTGTTGAGTATATGATTTTTTTATTGAAATACCCAATCATTTTAGACATTTAAACACCTTTTAAACTGTTTTTGATCATTTTTTAACTATACACGAGCGTTTCTTACATAAAAAGCTGAATTTTTACCGACTTTTTTAAAAAATTGCATTATTCAACATAAAATACTGTTACGATGCAGAAAATCAATGATCAATTGGAGAGAGCGACATAAAAGTAAAACTACGGTACGTACAGTATGTAGTAATAATAAAGCACTGCACTGTAAGAGTATTATACTGTAGATACAATGAGTTACATTTATAACTTAAAAATTGAAGATGATTATTTATCCTGCGCAATTTGATCGTCATTCTAATATATTTTTAAATACAGTAGCTTCGCGTTTACTTTTATAACATTTACATCTATGGTGACACCCCTCTGGGACCCCCTGGACTTATACGGATTGCCTTATCTTTTTGACTTTTAATTATACGTATGAAATATTCACCCCATACCTAATTGTCGTGCTACTTTCGACCCACTTTCTAGTTGTTCAAGCGTATCAAGAATCTTTCCCTTTTCTTAAATTGTCGCAAACTTTTTTTCGCAAACGCTTTTTTTTCCATCTTCAAACTTTAGATGAAACAGCGTGCCTTGATTCCAAAATATTTCATCACCTTTCATATTTAGAATAAACAAATGATAAATATGAGGATTGGTGATACATGCAAACTAACAATGCTATGCTTATGGTGCGGTATATGGGAACTTGCGCAGTTAATGGTGCTGAAGAGATGGAAGTACATCCACGAATTTCTGTTTAGTAGTTAAGAACAAAGCCGAAACTTTGCATCACGATTCCTTTCGAAATATTTTCGTGTTGAGAGCGAGAAATTCGCTTTAGCTCTAAAATTCGTTGCTCCTGAAAAACTCGCGTTATAGCCATTTCGCGTAAGTCGGATCGCGTTGTAGCGGGAGTCGACTGTATATGAATTTTTTTTATACAATCATCAGACACGTCTTCCTTATCAGCAAGCATTTTTTGGAGTAGTCTCTTCCTATCTTCAAAGCTCATTCCTTCATCCAATATTCCTTCATCCAATCCCCATCATTCCACATGTACATAGGCTGTTAACAAATGAACAGCATCTTTATCCCTAATATGGCATTTGTCTAACAGTGATGAAAGGCGAGCAGATAACAATAATTGTCAAGCTTTTTTGCGTTGTGATGGACTAGATGTAGAAAAAAGGTTCAACAGGTTAGAATACATCCCCATTTCGGTTTCTAAATCTAATGAATCGCAAGAAAAAAATTGATGATAATAAAGTATTATGTACTGAAATAAAAGAAAATTAATTTAAAGTATAGATTTTTACGTTATTCCGATCTGGAATATTTTAAAATTTCAATTTTAGATGTGGAAAATATAGTATATTTTTATGTTAGAGTAATCGAGGATTTTTCGTAATTTATATTTTAAAAATTAAAAATTGCATGAACATTTAAGTAAGTTTATAACTAAAGAACAAAAATTTAAAATAAAATTGTCATTTCTTATTTTATAGCATTGAAACCTAGCGAGCCTATTTGCCACACATATTACATACACAGGAAATTTTGTAAATCAACACCCCCAAAGCCTGGAGGAGACAATTTGTTGTATCAAAGATCATTCATTAACTGCCTAGGCCATTCGTTAATGGCTCTTAGAATCCCTTGTGTCCATCTTGGTGGAAAGAAATGTTCCCCCGCCGCTTAGTTTGGAATGAGCTCAGAACAGCGGTATGCCTGACCCAAGTCATTGGTGTACATGTACCCTCTGTAACATGTAAAGTTTTACAGAATGAAAGTAAGAGAATGGTTGGTCTGGAAGTGACAGCCCATATTGAGGTTCAAATCTATATATATAAAAATGAATGTTTGTCAGTATGTCATCCATGAACTCAAAAACTACCCGGTAGATTTGGCTGAAACTTTCACCGTTTGTTATTTTTGGTACTGGGAATGTTTATAGACCAGTTCGAAAAAAATCCGATCGATAGTTCCTTTTTTATTCCAATTTAAGTCAAAATCCATTGGATAAATACGAATAAAATTATCGGCTGCAGAAATTAATTCGCGTGAAAGATCTCATTGATAAGAAGTTAGCTGGTGCCATTTTTCTTGAGTTTGAACAAATAAATTCTTTCTTTATTGTTTTATGGCTTTTCATGCAACGGGGGGATTTAAAACTTTTTCTATTTGATATTTTTAGCGATTGATTGATCTTGCAAACTGCGTGAGTACAAAATTTGAGTATAGTCACGGCTTCACTTGATACCTGGACCGATTATTATGAAAATTGCTATATATATATGTATTTTTCCACGGAGAAGGTGCATAATATGCTCATTGAAGCCACTCGTCACCAGGTGGCTCTGCAGAGTAGCAACTTCTGCCCCGTTCAACCGATTGTCATGAAAATCAGTATAATGATGTATATTTTTGTTGGCGTAGCAACGCGCGTCGGGTACAGCTAGTTAACTATAAATGTGAAACGTAAGAACATTTTTGCATAAAAATGAGAAAAACCATACTTTTTTCCTCAAAACTCAAAAAAGAGGGCCCTAGGGGCGCGTGTTAATATTCATGGATTGACTTAAAATTTTGCAAGGATCATTTATTTGTATACTGGAACAAATTGAGGGGGCGTCGCGTAAAATATCAACAACTTCAAAAATAAGGACCACCCCTATATATATATATATATATATATATATTATTATTATTATTATTATTATTATTATTATTAAAAAGGTTTTCACATCAAAATAAAAATTAAACGAAAACAATTTTTTTCCGGGGAAAAAAAAAATCTTTACGTAATTATATAACTTGGCTTGAGTTACATGTTACTTAATGAATAATTTCATACTTTTAATATCTTAATTTTTATGAGCAAAATAGATAAATAATTAACTTGGCAACACACTGAAACACATAGCTATGACACAATTAAAAGCAAAACGACGTGTTCTTAAAATAATTTTGCTACAGTTATTTAGACATTTTGAAACTAACTAAACAATAGAAAATTTACATTAAAATTAATAAAATAATTAGTATATTTAAATTTTGACGGCTTTGTTATCTTAAACTCAGAAAAATCAGTTTTAAAAACAGGCAAATATTTTACTACTGCTAGCAATTTATTATTTGCCGTTACATAGTTGAACTTTACAATATTTGAAGGAACTATTTATGATGATTTCAGTGAATGTCCTTATTATCCCATGAAAATTAACAAACCATAGACAGTTTCATGAAAAGTAAAAAATATTACAATTTCAACAAGAGTTTCAAAAAGTATCTCAAATTGCACAGCAGTATTGATAAAATTTTTTTAAAATACATAAATAATCTTTCAATGTATTTCCATATAGTAATTTTGAACTGTTAGAACATCTTAATGCACTACACCAAGGCATCTTCACATTAAAGATAGCGTTTAATGAAAAATACGAATAGCAAAGAGAAAATATCTAGTATTCCGCACAGTGAAATCACACAGACAACGACACAAAATGGCAGACTGAACCACGTGACTGTTGGCGTCCAATGGCAGTCGAAAGCGGCGCGCAGTACATGGATCAAAGTGTGGGGTCACTTAAGAGAAGGATCCAGGGCTTTAAGTTACAGAGCATTGAGTTTAGCGTCAGATGTAAGAAGGAAATAAATCCCGGATTTATTTCCTTCTTAATTAATTGGTCCGCTAGGTTGCAGCACGAGTAGCTATCCAATTGAGAAAACTATTTTACGTGTTCATTATATGATCGTTCGTTGTTGGTTTACAAAACGGTTGTTTTTTTAGTGTGTCAAAGTCTATATCGTTATTTCCATCAAATTATGATTAATTAATTATTTATTATTAACTTATTTACTACAACAATGTTATTGGAAGACTCTGATGAAGTGTCTGAAGTTTGAGGTTTCCCACAATGGGGGGAAAAGGTGTTCGTAATATCGATAAAACGGAGACATTCGAAATTTCGAAACAGACATTTAATATGCGAATCTTTAACTGCAGGATATGTAACTACTCGTGAGTTAATTTATGGGCCTGTCAAAAGAATTTTTCTCTTGCAAAAAACAAGAACTAATGTGAAATTCCCCACGGATCCAGCGTAAAACGCTAAACTTGCAATAAATTCTAAAAAAATAGATAATCTGAAAAAACTTTTCGATACATTCCAGACGAAAAGAAACCATTTTACGACGTCATGATGACTTGGCCTATTGCATCTCATCAGGATGAAGATCACCTGGATGATCGATTTTGTGTTTTTTATCTTTATAATTTAATATTTAATTCTCATAATTTAACTTTTCCACTTTTGTAATTTTCAATTAAATAAAGTAATATATTTCTTACAAATGTCAAAAGCTGTTCGCTATTTTTACCCAGATAAATGTCATAAGTTTTAAGAAGGAAATAAATCAACAACTTCTACCCGATCTATAAAAATTCTTAATAGTTCCAATATATTTTTCACGATGCTACATAACACCTAAGCGAGTTCTCAAACCTCTGTACAAAGCCGGAAGATATTGAATGAAATTTACGAAACTTATACAGTTTTATTTTTTAATTTCCCAAAGATTTGATTTTTGGACTTATTCCCTTTTCAAACCTGTCGTTTCAATTATTTAGTTATTTTACATATGAGGCAGTGAGAAGCAAAGGGATGTAAGAGGCAAAATTAAAAATTTGGAGATAACCAGTACAAATGGTAGGTGAACCTCTCTTCTGCCTTGGTGCAAGAAATAGTGCTCCTTGGTAGGTTCTGTTATACAGCATGATTTAGAAAAACTTTTCAATGAAAGCCTACTAAGGACTTATCTTTAAACGTATTTTAATCAAAGCTTGTAAATGTCCACTTACATCCTTTTGCTTCTCACTGCCTCATATGTACACATATTTAAATTATACTTACCAATGAAAATTATATGATTTAGAATTTAAAAACAAATAATAATAAAAAGTTATGTTAAAAAAATTTCCATAAATTTATAGGACATAAACAATCATATTAAATACATTTTTGTTGATTTTATAGGCTTTTTATAGCATTTTTTAAGAACGTTTAGGATCTATTAAGTAACAGTTAGGTTCTAGGTAACATTCTAGCTCTGGTGATGACAAATACTTCGAGTTAAATGTTAGTTCCTGTATTCCATTTCTTTTAATAAAAGACGTTTTTTTCCATAATTAAATCTGTTCTGCAAAAAAATGCGCCATTCAATATGAGCTTGAAACTGAATAAAAGTGATATTGCGACACACACCGCGTTCTTGATCGAAATACAACTTTCAAGAGCAATAATTAAACGAAACAATGGTTTTATTTGTGTTTCATTTTGCGTCAGTAAGGCAAGGAAAAATACCGCTTCTATTGTGTTACAAACAATGCTGAAAGTTTTATAGAAATAAAGTTGTGAATAATTAAGTATTGCACAAAGCAGTTCATGGAAATAGAAATAAATACATCTCTCAATTCAGGGGTACATTTTCCACACGTTTTCATATATATTTTTTTTAAATCTCTGATAACTAAAATATACTAAAGTCATTTTACTTAAAAACCGTCATTTTGTCCCGCAAGTGACAGCTAAATTTTATTAGATTTTTAAAAAAAACTCATAATTAGGGAAGAAACTTTTATTCTTAAGAAATCACACATACATTCGTGATTTCCTGCAGCAATAAAATGTTGTTTTTCTTTTTCAGTTATTATTATGAATGAAATCTATTAGCTGTCACTTGTGGTGATAAAATGCGTGTTTTCTGTGGATTTGCAAATTGTTTTAGAACAAAGTTTCCCACTCTTTTAAAGGTTGTGGGAACCCCATAAAAGGAGAAATTCATTAGAAATTACAGCCAAAAACGTTTACTTTAAAAATAGATTGATTTTTTTTCTTTAAATAACGTAAAATAATAATGACATTAGCATTACTTTTAATCATTCAGATGAAGAAAACACATTTTTCTTATAAATGTGTCATAAAGTCAAGTAGTAGTCATGAGATGGTTGATATTATGATATTGCTTGGTTACTAACAACATGTTTGAAGTTGCTAATTCGGCCAGTGCACATTGTAATTCGAGCTCCGTTTCTTGTCTTTTTTTTTATCAATCACTAATGATTATGGATTAGGTGGATTCGATGACACGATTTACATGATTTTTTCGATATTTTTTTTTTTTTTTTTTTGACCAAACTACTCTATACTCTATTCTTGTTCTTATTATACTATTTAGAACGTGGCGAACTGCTATTTTAGAAAATTGTAAGAAAGTTTGACATGTAGAAAGAAAAATAAAATGGAAATGTTAATCCAATTTTAGATGCAAATAGCTTCGTTTAAGGGGGTTCAGGACACATTTTGAAAAAAAAATTAAACAATTTAGAGTTTTGAAATGTTTTGCACAGATTCACCATCTATTTAATAAGCAAAATCATTTAATATTTTTAAAAAATTATTTAAATTATTTTTTTTTAAATGAGGTTGCTTTAAATCGCTAAAACTCAAAACATTCTTGGTCAATTTTCATTCTTTTTTTTTTTTCAAAAAATTATGAACAGGTATCTAATATCTTTAATTTTTATTCGGCGATTTTTAAAACATTAATTCAGTAAAAAATAAAAAATATTTGAAAAAAAATTTCGAAAAATTCAAAAATACCTTTTTTTAAAAAAATCATATTTTTTTGCAGTAATGCTTTCTTTCTTTCTTTTTTTTTCAAATTCGCAGAATAAAAATTAAAAGTGAAGTGTTTAAAAAAGATATGCTCCAAATTTCATTCCTTTATCTTTATAAGTTATTGATTTATAAGAGTTTGAATGCAAAAAATCGAGGGAAATTGCATCATGGAGAAAAACGCGTTTGGAGTTTTCATGTTAGTAATAATATTAGTTAAATGCATGCAACAACAATAATTATATCTTTTGTTCTAATTAAGATAGAAACACGATTCAAACGTCCTTTTGAGCAGAAAAAAACTAAGTTTTTAAATAATTTTAAAAAATGCAAAATTTGACGATTTTTGTGTCTTGGACCCCTTTAATAAGCATATACAAAAGATCTACACTTTCAGATTAAAATAGTTATCACGTAAATCAAATGTTCATCATTACTGCTGATTACTGCAAAGTAAATCTTACACTGCTCTTCCGAAAGGACACTTTCAATACAGTTAGAATCGATAGTTCATAAAATGATCATGCCATCGCTGCAATTAGAATGACAGCCATTTTTAAAACAAGAAGTACAAGTAATTGTAATAATTTTATAATAATAAATATGTTTTGCTATTATTTCATTAATAATAATAATAATAACATGGGTAACCAGAAAGGCAATGAAATAGTATCGTACAAGTAAATTCATGCTTTATTTAGACCGTTGTTGTCGTTAGCTTCACAAAAATTAAATTATTGTAGTTTTTTTAATCTTACGGCAGGATGAATGTTGATCTTAAGTTTTAATGTTAGCTATTGTTAAATACCTTTCAAAGGACTTTATTTGAAGTTTTACTTTGAAACATGTAACAAATGCATGCGTTTATGTGACTGTATTTTTCAACCAAATGTCATAATATATTTAAAATTCTAATCTTACGTTTTCAGTTTTTCAGTTCATTTCAGCAATTTCTTTTTATTTTCTACTTTATTGTTTTCAATTAGTAATAGTGTTAATTGATTTAATGAGTGATATTCAGTTTAGGTTTTACATTTTAGAACGGTCTTTTATTATGGAGGTAACATAACAATAATCTAAATTGCTCTTGATTTTCAGTTAAAATGCTGACGATCCATCGGAAAAAATTAGCATTAGCATTTAATTTGATTCACGTCATTCGTTTAATAGATACGTTTTCAGATTTTAAAAATGATTGAACTTTTTCTATTTATCCCCCACAAACACCTTAACAATAACTAAATTTTGCAATGATAATTTTCAATTTGGCTACTTCTATTTTATTACAAAACTTTACTTGACATTGAAAACCTGATTAATAAAACAGAAGCTTGCAAATTTTTCAGTGTCGTCTCTGATTGAACTCATCAAGCTTTCTTGAAAACATAAATAAAAGTTTTGTAATTTCATGCATACGTAATGTTTCACAAACTCATGCATAATGAATAAAATATTTCAATGAACCAGACGGTTTGAAGAAAAACAGTATTTTGCTTTTTCTTTATTTTCAAGAAACTAATTTCATTAAAAGTTCCTTTGACTGGGTCGTCACAGAAAATGTAGTCTTCATCTCTTCATCTACAATTTCTTAAAAGAACGATTTTTATTCTTTTGTTTTTCATAAATACAGCATTCCGTAATGAAACAAAAACAACTTAATGAGTATTATAAATTTATAAGCGGAGTACGTATCCTTTCTTTAAGGGAAATTTGCATCTACGTCACTGTTATCTGCATTCCGACGTGATTGTTCTAAGTACTTTTTTGGATCTACATAAAATACTTGCTCTCATAAATCAACTGCTGCACAAAGCTGTAGATTATTCGCTTGAGCAAAACTGAAAACAAAAGGAAACCACTTAAAGATAAGACTTGACTTCATGGCTTCGTATTTTTTTTTAGTAACTTTTTTTTTGTCCGGTGACGTAAAAGAAAAACTTGATACAGTTTTGAAAGGACGTAGTGGGGCTCACGTTGTATTTATTTTAATTTGCGCAAATATGAAAAAAAAGGCTTAATGTTAATAAAATGCTAAATAGTTGCTTGATCTGTTGATCTATATTGGAATTTTTAGTTATTTTAACTACCAAATTTACTCATTTTAACCCGTTCTATACTCTCCAACTGTAAAATTTTAATAGTAATACTGCATATATGTAATTCTGAAATATAATGTATATTTTTACGGTTACCAAATATGATGCTTAGTTTTACTATACTTTAGCACTTACTTGCTCATATTGCAATACAATGTAGTAAAAAATAATAATATTGTTTGTAATCAGTAATCTGGAAGCATCCCCATATATATATATATATATATATATATATATATATATATATATATATATATATATATATATATATATATATATATATATATATATAATCAAAAGTAACTGTAAATCATGATTCTTTCTACTACATTTTAACACCTATGATAACTTTGCCATAATATCCAAACTATATTGAATATCTAATAAATTTAACGTTTATACTGAAATTGGATTTATCTATATATACAAAAATCTCGTGTCACGATGTATGTTCGGGGTAAACTCCAAAAGTACTCAACCGATTTAAATCTAATTTCATGCCTATGTGTAATTTAGCCCAACTTAAGAGATAGGATACTTTTATATTTTTTTATTGCAAATTAAATATTAATTATATAGTAACAGTGTGTACTAATTGTTTAGTTCTAAAAATTCCTAATAGATGGCGGTGTAAGTTAATTAATCGATACAACTCTAACATTGTTTGTCTTACTGCTAAAAACACTATACTAAAAAAAAAACTCTGAAACGTTACTTGTTATTTCCGTAGAACGTTCGGGATTTTACAGATTTTTATTCACTTCAGCAGAAAATCAACTGTCTTTGCAAAAAAGTTTCCTAAATTGCTACAAATTGCACAAATGCAGAACTCTCACTGTTGTGAAAAATATTTTTTGCCACCAGTATAAAGAAGAAAGAATACTTAATTCTCCCAACGCTTTGGTTTAAATCTATCACGTGACTTGGGATCTTGGCTTCACGAATGAAGGTCTTCACTTCCTCCATTTTATCTCATCTCAATGATCCGGTGTGAGCTACCGAATCGGTAGCTATGGATCTCGGTGTGAGCTACCGATAGAGCAATAACGATTTACATCATTTACTAACCGTCATATGTGTATGATGAATGCAAAAAGACATCCTAAATATCTTTTTTAATTACTTTTTCTGACATTACAGCAGTCAACAATTTCCGACTATTTTTTCTTCTACAGCAGACCATTTGCTGTTTGTTAGAAAAGAAAAAAATGAGGGTGAAAATTCAGTACATACATAGGACAATACAGTACATACAAAATGAAATGGAATAGAAATTTATTTTAATAGTATTCTATATTTTTAAAACAGTTTTCTTGAATAAAAATGAACCAAATAATGTTTTACTGTGCACTGTGAGAAATAGTAAATCACCGAAAATACCTAAAATAAACTATTTTTTTATAGTTAAAAATCTTTTTCTGACTACATTTCAACATTAACGTTACCTGGGATAATCAGAAAGTTTCTTGGTAGTAGAAAATTGGTGCAAAATTATGAGAAAAATTGAACTAAAATTCCTGTTTACAACATCCATCTTAAAATCAAAGTTTTTTATACTGATGTTTAAACTAGAGATCTGGGAAGAGTATCAATGTATCAAATTTCTATACTGGTTCATGTAAGGATATGAAAAGCAATATAACATGAATGTGCCTGCACATTAAATCCAATTAGACTTCGCACAACACGATTGACATCTTCTCTTGAAGGCTAAATCATTCACGTTGCACAATAGCGGAATCCCGTAATATCTGCAATTTAGCATAACAAAGGACGCAATCCGAATAAGCGTTCTCAATTGCGTTTAGTTAGCACATTAAGTCCCAGCATTTTAAGCTGCAAATAATCTGATACCACAAACAACTAATTATAACGTATGTACCTATGGAAAATGCGGCCAACAGGTCTTTGAATTAGAACAATCAGTACCAGTTTTCATTCAAATATTAAAGTTTATTTGGAGTTTATTTTGTTTATTGTAAGCAGAAGTTCAACTTGGGATTCAAAATCAAACTTAAAATTATGCGTAATGCAGACTATGCATAGCTCGTGGTCAAAACTAAATATTGCAAAGTACATGTAGTTATCAAAATAATGGAAACACTTGGAATTTTTTTTGGGAATCGCTATTCTGCCGTTAATGTTATGTTTATAAAGGTGCCCTTCTAACTGTAATCACTCACACTGTTGAATCCAGATGGTGATTGAGTTCTGTGGTCACTTTTGCTGCTGTTGTTCGCTTTTGGGACTTTACAGTCTGCTTCAATACCCGTCGACCTCTTTCACTGAGCTTCTCTTTCCGCCCACTATTTTGCTTTGCAGAGCTTGTCCTACCGCGCTGTGCGTATATGCTGTCATGACTGTAGATACTGTACCTCTATAAACGCCAAAATGTTGAGATGTTTCAGTTACACTTGCTCTATCTTGACGCGCCCCAACAATTTGGTCTCTGTTAAAATGTGAGAGGTCCGACATTTAACGCGCTTGAAAAAAATCCAAGACTTCCAGAACTTCAACTAAGCCACCACATACTTCCAGAATATAACCATTACTATTTATATATTAAAAAAAACAGATATCTAGTTTTGTTCTTTCTTACTTTCGATGCGCATTCAAAAATGCCCTTTTTATTCTCATGTGTTTCTATTATTTTTATAACTACCTGTATATGTCCTTTCTATTGGTACCTTTAAGTCGTAATGTGTAACTTTTAAGTGCATGTAACTTGTACGAAGCGTTGCTCCGTTTAACATGCAAAACATCTATTTTCGCAACCATTAGTCTAAATGCATTCTTCCGTTTGCAAAAATGGTCAAAATAAGATGCCGTTTAAAGATATTACACGTTTAAAGCAAAAAAGAAAGTTAGTGAAAAAGTATGAAATCAAACTTTTTATACATTGTAAAAAATGTGTGTAACCTGACTCCGTAAAAGCGACAGCATTTTGCTGCCTCCATTGCTATGGAGGAAGCTAGCCGCCTGAATAAGGCTACACAAAATGCAAAATGCTGCCACCTTGTTTACGGAGTAAGGGAACACATTTCTTTTTTTACAGTGTATGGCGTCAGGACCTCATAATTCTAATTAGGGAAATAAGCTACATTGAAAAATAATACGAACCAAAAAAAATAGAATTCAGGTAATCAGGTCATACAATCCAAATTCAAAATAATACAACACTTTTCACTTTGTGGAAAAAAGTTTATTCTAACCAAATGTAAGTACAAGTTAGGTATTTAAATGAACGTGCCACCTTTTAAGACCTTAAAGTGTACATTTCATTTCAAATATTCCTAATTAAAAATAATCTAAGAAAGAATAATCCGAAAGTTTATAGTGATGACAGTTAATATTGAGTCAACAAAATTAGAATACTCATATTGAAGGGGGAAAACATTTTCAAAAAAAAAAAAACAATACTAATTTTAAAATGCGTAATTTTTTGCTGTATTCAATGCTTTAATCCTTTCACATACGGATTCTACCTCCTATTTGCATTCATCGCTTCTGACACTGTTTCCATTCCCTCTTTAATGCGTTATCGAGTTCAATTTTGTTGACGGGCACTCGATCTTGAACCGCTTTCTTTAGATTTGACAGTACTAACAAATTTTTGATGGTATTGAAATCGGTAGAGTTGCCTGACCAGCTTAATACCAAAATTCCTCTTTCTGTTTGAAATCTACAAGTTGATTTGGAGATGCGACACGGAGTAGAATCTTGCTAAAAGATAAAATGTGTCACTGCTGTGCATGAGATACCATGCACTGTAGAAAAATGTGTAACCTCACTCCGTAAAAGCGGTGGCAGCTTAACTGCCTCCACAGCAGTGGAGTATTTTAACTGATAAAACTGGTCTAACGCTCATACGTTACACCAGTTTTAGAAGTTAAGTTACTCCATTGCTATGAAGGAAGCTAGCCCCCGGAATAAGGTTACACAAAGGGCAAAATGCTGCCACCGTATTTACGAAGTAAGGTTACACATTTTTTTTATTTTTTTAGTGTACAGAGTTATTGATAAGCAGTGGAAGTCACACTGTTTTATTTTTAGACATACAATCGCCCAATTCCAGCAGCCCTCGTGCACTCACACACCACAAAGGATGTATCAAATTTAAAAGAACGTCTTACACAAGATTTCTCACTCGCGTTCCTTTTTAAACGCCAAACCCGAACACCTTTTTTTTTTTTTGAAAGATATTTTTTAAAAAGTTCATCACTGAATATACTTTTCCAACCTTCTTGTCACTGTATGAGCTTTTCTTTGCTCCAGGAGAAACGTGTATGTTTCTGCTACATGTTTATCTTTGGTCTTACCTTGTAGATCCGCAATCGCAACTGCAGTTTATGCAACCAACCAGGAGTAGTTGGCGTAGACACGATAACTATAGATTCTTTCCAACACTTATGGACACAAGAAGCATTTTTCAACGCTTATTTTGGACGATTCACTTTAATTTGGGTTCATCTCTGCCAGTTTTTCTACCTCATTTATTTCGGTTACTTTTCAGTTGGTCAGTTCTTCTATATTCGTTTAAAGTCTTAAATACCGTAGATTGTTAAACGTTCATTTGAATTGAGTTGGATTGTTTTTTTTCTAGCTTTAAGCAATGATAACATACGTAACTTCGTTTTTTTTTCTTATTTATCATCTTGACGACCCATTTTGAGGAATAAAAGACTTTTAAAAAAGCAAAAAAATACACCGGGCGCCATGCTTCATACTTCTGACAAATGACATGTTCCAATGTGCGAATGATTCATTAGTTGTTTTGTTCAAACAGTTCAGATATTCTATTATTTTGAATTTGGGTTGTATAATTCAAGTTATTAATACCGTTAAATACTTTTAGAGTTTCTTTATTTTTTTTGCAGCAATCTGCGTTTCATTTTATCAGTTATTATTTTTGCAATAATGTTTTCAATCTCAAAGCTCTAACTAGGACACTCTGTACGGTACTTCGGAACTGAAGTTTGTATAAAGTGTTGAAAACCTTCTTAGGATTCTTAATCTTTCTGGAAACTTCCTTCATCTACACTATTAAACCTGTGCGCTCGCGCGCGCGAGTGTGTGTGTGTGTATGTATGTATATAAAGTATATATATATATATATATATATATATATATATATATATATATATATATATATATATATATATATATCTTATTTATATAAAAATCTCGTGTCACGATGTTTGTTCCGGGTAAACTCCGAAACTACTGAACCGATTTTATCCAAATTTCATACGTATGTGTAATTTGGTCCAACTTAAAAGATAGGGTGGTTTTTATAATTTTTTTTTATTGCAAATAAAATGTTTATTATACATTAATAATGTGTATTGATTGTTTGATTCTGTAAATTCTTATAGATGCGCTGTAAGTTAATTCCTCCTCAAAATTTTATTCTTAAGTTAAACTTTACAAATGATACTATGTTTACGGATATTGATGGTTATCAACAATATCGCCGTAGAAAAGAGGAGTATAGAGGTCACACTTTTCTATCTAAATGTCAAATTCTACAAATCAAGTTGGAAATTGAGAAGCAGTTGGTAGTTTCATACTCACGACTGCTTTTAAAAACGTATGAGGCTCATATAAATGTCGAGTTTTGCCGTTCCATGAATTCCGTTATATCCTTTGTCAAATACGTTATTAAAGGTCCTTATTAGGTCGCATTTGAAGTAAGATATATGGACAAAGTTTCTGAAAAAACGCAAAAAACGCTGAAAGTATTGAATAGAATCAAAAAAATCATGGAAGCCACGCAAACAAAGAACACAACATTCATCAGTCTCGGGCATAATTAAAAATTAAAGCCAAGACATTGTGACCAAAACTCCATCCAAAACAAAACTGTGCATCCAAAACAAAGAAAATGTTGTTTTTGCATTTGTTTTCGTTAAACATTCCCGAACAGACGGGAATATTTGCCGACCGTTGATTATCGAATGTTTAATGCATATCACGATTACATTTCGCGAATTGTAATTATTGGTAGCACACAATCATTGGGAGTTGCATTTTCTAATGCAGGTTTTGCATAACGAGAAACAGTATTCCTCAACTGTTTAAGGTTATTTTCATGACATAATATCCAACACAATCATCATTTCTGTGGGGAAACTATATACATTTTATGCTTGAAGATGTACTCCACAAATACACCGATGTCCAAATCTAGATTTTACACCAAGGATGTATAATGAAGCTTTAGTGGTTGATTGAAGATTTATGCATTTCAATTTCAAATTTGTTGTTTAATCATTATGGTGTGATATCACCTGATCGATTGGTCACCGACTTAGTTGACACTGATTTGCAACGAGAAAAAACGGTGCAATGGACGCTGTCTTAGCTACAATTATGGTGAATAATGAGCCATTACTGACATCTGAGAAAAAAATCATAATCAGGTTGTGCTGACCGTTGATGCTAAACAAAGCTATACAGTTGTCGATGAAAACAAAGCCGTAAACATTCCAACTGAATTTTTAAATTCTCTTGATATACCAGGAATGCCTCTAGATGATTTCCGGTTGAAAATTCGTTCACCAATTATTCTTTTTCACAGTTTAAACCCACCTAGATTATGCAACAGTACACGTTTCTTCAATCAAAATTTCAACAATTTTGACGGAAAAGTTTAAAGGAGAAATTTTTGTGTTGCCACGTAAGCCATAATTAGGTCATAATTTTCAAACACATTTGGAAGGCTTCAATTTCTGATTTGTTTAGCTTTTGAAAAAACCATAAATAGATCTCAAGACCAAACAATGTCTACTTTTTTTTGTACTTGAAACATACATGTTTCTCTCATGGGCAACTATCTACCGCCTACTCACAAGTGGGAAAGTTATCATACCTATTCGTGCTAGCAAAACACAGGTTAAGCCAAGAATATTGTGCGCAACTTAGTGCTTAGATAATCTTCAGTTTTCAAATAATAGAAACAATAGATCGAAGTCAATGTTATCTACCTCATTTATGAAATTTAATTTTTATATGTTTTTAATTTAGTTAATGTATTTTGTTATTGATTACAAACTATAGATAAATCTGAGATGAAAAAAATGTAGTGTACATTCTAAAAGTGTATGTTGGTTTATGTTTAATTTCTACGTTCTTATATTTTACAATCAGTTTGCAATATTTACTATCACTTTCAAGTTATTTTGCTTTTATTTTTGGCCGAAGTCATACTTGTGAAATTTACTAAGCGTAAGTATAGTGCTTTAACCATTGGAAAAATTAGTTAGCACTTACTAAATTCAATAAGTACTTAAATCAGCCTAACATGGCCATTATCAATCTCATTTGTTTTAAAATTGGCTAGACTACTTTAAGCTTTACTAAAAAATTACTAATTAGATTCTATCAAAATATTGAGTAAAAAGAATTTTTTAATCCAACTACTTCGCCACAGCAACGCGTGGCTGGGTCAGCTAATATATATATATATATATATATATATATATAATATATTATATATATATATATATATATATATATAGAATATATATATATATATATGTATGTGTGTGTGTGTGTGTGTGTGTGTACGTAACCCCTATCACCTCCAATACTTGTATCGCTAAATACATTACATCCAAAAGAAGCCATTCCACCAAATCTCAACCCTCTAAACCCTTAAGGGACCAGATATACAGAATGTCCTGAGGACCTCCAGAGGTAAAGGCATCCAAATCATCAATTGCTCCCCGTCGCAGGCGGCATTGAATCATCACAGGCGGTTGTCGATATTGTTACAATATTCTAAACATGTAAGTTTGAAATATAGATTAAATGAATCTGAAATTTTCAATACAACATAAAAAAAAACAAATATTAATGATCTGAACGAGTCGTACTTAACCTGCTTTTTTTGTGTAGCATCCCTTTCACTTGACAAAGACTTCATTCGCATCTTTAAAACGAAAATTAATTTGCTTTTTAAGCAAATTGTTCTTTGATAATGTCGCTGAAATCGCCTAACAAATGATTATTTCATTGATAAAGAAAATAATCGGTTACTAAAAAATTCAAGTCTTATTAAATTCGAAATCCTCATCGATTAACCAATAGTTTAGATAGTTTAGTTCAAAACTATGCGCACAATCGATTTCCCATCTATTGATAGTTTTGAACCGGTAGTTCATAATAGGTAAATGTGCACTAAAATATCAGATTTTGACTGAAATAAAATTTCTCTTAAAAACTGCTATACTCTACACATTTTTTTTAATTTTATAACAGAAAGAAGCTGATTTCCATTTACGCAAAATGTATCAACTCTTACTACGTTACACTTTGCCTGAAACTGCTTACTTTGCGTATAGACTTACAAAAAGAACCTGAATAATCTTCCAACATCTGGGACACATACACGTATCTTCTTGTGTAAACAACGTATTCAGAGAGAAAATATTTAAATGATATTGGATGTTTGCTTGAGTCATGGAGAAAGTCTAACAAAGTTTAAAGAGGGTATAAATTGTTATTCAAAATAGCTGAAAAATCTTTTCTTGGTACTCAGAATATCATGTTTTATGTTTACACATTGACGTTAAAAATATTTTACTTTTTATAAGCTGTACTGAGATAAAACTAAACATGAAAATTTTGATTTTGTATTAGCAGCTAAGAATATTTTTTATAATATGTGCAAAAAATAGAATAGTGTTTAGAATAACTAGTTGAAAAAAAAAATAGTTTTAGAACTTGGAAAAGTACAACATAATCAGAAAAAGAATTCAAATATTTTTTATTCGTAAAAAAAGTATAACTTTCATAGAAAATAGTTTATTAGGACGCAAATTTGAAAACCAACATATGCCAAAAATTCTTAATGAATTATGCAACTGTAATAAAAATAAATGCTTTTCTAAATCTTTAGATATAAAAATTCCTTATTTCTGAGTATCACGCCAGCTACTACTGCATGAAAGCAACCTAAATATTGCATCGGAGCTAGATATTTTTTAAACCATTTATTTCGTATGTTGTAAATTGTTTTTCAATTTTGTTAATGTTTCCATTCTAAAAATCGCATAAAATTATTTTTAACTCTGATACTTTTGTAGTGCATGCAGGTCTATATGGAAATTTTTTTATCAACTTGCAATTTCGTATTTCAAAAAAAAAATCGATAGACCCTTTTGCATAAAAAATAAAGTACGTTATAAGAGATTGCAGTATGAAGTATAGCACAGCACAGCAGAAAAATATCCTGGTCTACAAATGAACTTAAACTCTCACAATTAGAAAAAAAAAACTTGTACTGTTTGCATTCATATACATAGCTAATTAGTTTATTTACACTCAAACCTGTTTTTTATGATTTAGCGGTAATTTTTGTTGCTAAAATTATTTTTACACTTACTTGTGAAGTTTTGAACAATTTTTTATGCGATTTATTTATTATTATTATTTTTTTTAATGCGTTCAATAGCCACCGCCAAAAAACATGTTTAAGTGTAATCTCTAATTTACATAGAAACATTTGCTAAATGTTTTAAACATTTCTAACTTTGCAGTTAAATGTTGAAGAAATTGATGATTTACTACATTACATTTTTTATAGGAGACATTTAATTTGCTTTAAGTTAGAACTCCGTCACAGGATTGCGAACGTAAAAACTGTATTTATAATTATAAATTATTATTTAAAAACATAAATATTTCTTGCACACATTTTAAATTCTGCTACATAAAAAGCATTTTAATTTTTTTGACTCCCAGTGACAATGTATTTTTCCTTATAGTGGCGAATCCACCGGATAATGCTGAGAGTAATGAAGAAGGTGCTGCTGCAGTCAGCAATGCCAATTCTGAGCCGGACCAATCAGGTAGTTCAAAATTACTTCAAATTTTCTTATTGTTTTATATTGTAGCTAATCTATACATATAATAAAATAAGATGTTTTGTGTGTGTGTGTGTGGCGCGCTTCCTGGGAAAACGGTAAGGCCTAGAAAGATGAAATCTGGTATACAGTTGCAGTTTTTGCCGAAGATGTGCACCTCGGGCTTCGATTTTTGAAATTTCAATTAGAAAAAAAGTTATTTAATGTTTTATGTGTTTTTTTGCACTTTTTAGTACGTTTTACCTCACAGACCCCGAACCAATCGCACCACACAAATATTTTTTGTACTATAGTGTAGGAAATTTAATTTTAAATATAATGAATGAAAAAATTTTGAAGATAGAGCAGTTTTTGAATTTTTTATGAATTTTTGAAAAAAACCTTTAATTTGCAGCTTTTCATGGGTTTTATTTTTTTCTAATATCATCCTGCGAGAAGTATCAAAGCCTCATTTCTAAAATTTAAGTTGGTAATAGTAAAAACATTTCGTCCTCTTCAGAAGAAAAAAGTTCTTAAAATAAGCAATAGTTTTTTTTTACAATTTTTTTAATGCTGAACACATTATGTCTTTCCACGCATCGGTCGAAAAAAGGTTCTTCATTCCTTTATGCCTGTGACGTCACTACTTGGATTTCGATACGATATTTACGACGGAATCTTAATCGCAAACAATGTTAATCTTTTTTTTACTATATAGCTTAATTCTACATTTTATTACGTAATGACCACGTGTTTTTCCGGCAGCTGTAGGTGTCTGTATGTATTGCTTTTTTTCTTTCCTTTTTTTTTTTGTTTTATTTAGGGATTTCATTTTTTTCTTTTTCCACCTCTCCTCCCCTCAAGCTGGACGTTTTGCATCACCTATATTACGTTACATTTCATAGTTGTGCGCATTTAATTCAATAAAAGCAGCGAGATTTTTTTTTCTTTGTCAGACGATACTTTTTGCACACTACGGGGAATTTTGAGGATAACTTTTTTTTTTTTGCTCTACTTAAATAAAAAAGCGGTTTTTTGAGTGATCTTTGTTTTTATTAGGAAATAGGCGGGGATGTTAAAATAAATAGAGATAGATAAGAAAATTTAGAGATGGATCGTAAAGGTAGATAGCAGCCGAAGCGGCAATCTTGGCGTAAAAATGGCACAAAAAAGAGATAGAGATGGATTGATTAATGATGCTGCCAAATTTATTTAAACAGCCGCCAAAGGCGGCAAACTTGAATTAAAAAGGTAAATGACAAGGTATATGAGCCGTAGGTGGCTGCTTGCACAGAAAGGCGAATGGCGTTAGAAGGCGAACCAGCTGGTCGCCGCAGGCGGCTAGTGGATTTATAATTTTGCTTGTTTATTAAAATTTTCTCATATTAATAAAAAAATAGTAAATAAACGCACGAAATAAAGTCCAAAACTGAGTAAGTAATAAAATAAAAAAGGAAAAAAAAGAGGTGGGGAGGGTGCAATGCATATATTTGTCGGTCTGAGTCTTCCATAACCCTCCTCCCCCTCTAATAGCATTTTCAGAAGTAAACTGTTTCAAACAAACCATTTTCAGCAAAGTTCTTCTTGGAAGTAAAAAATAAATAAATATCATGAAATGAGCTTCGTCAGTTTAAAATATATCGCAAAAAAAAACGTAGGGATTTAGATGAGAATATGTGAGTCAATTTTATTATTCGGTCCAAGAAAAAAAGGCTATTTTGAATCGATAATTTAAAGCGGTTTTATAGCATTTGAAACCATTTTGAAACGTACAACATTAGCTACGCTGGGAGAATTATAAACTTTGTAACAAAAAAATTTAAATTTCTCAAACATTTATTTTAAAACCGGAAAACTGAGAAAAATTGAGAGAGTCTGCCTATATTTTGTTATTGTTTTACTATATAGAAGCAAATTATTAATAAGTTCCAAACTACATTTCTATGCAGATTTATCATTGACAAACGTAAGGGACGGATTAATAGGGTAAAGTTCAGATACTTTAGTTTATAAAAAGATCTTTTATCGTTATATAACGTTAATTTCAAAAGTTTAGTAATATACTTGTAGTTTTGCGGAACTTCGTGAAAGAATAAAACTTTTGGGTAAAAATATCACGCAAAAAAAGGAAAAAAAATCACATTAATTTATTAAAGCTAAATTAGTATACCGTGATGAACAGAACAAATTTGCAACCTATTTATATGAAAATCAACTCTCAATTTCTCAAAAATTTAGATAGATATTTCAAAAACAGTATATTTCGTAAATTTCATTCTCACACTTCATTTTTCATGCACAATAATATTAACATATAGTTTCTTCCTTATGATATAACACAAACGAATATTTATTCAAAATATGACGTGTGGCAAACGTAACTAAAATTTTACAATTTAGAAATAGACTCAATTAATATCATTTACATGTAACTCGTTTTATATCTTGAACATGTATGAATATTAATTCATAATTAAGCATTAATATTTAGTTTTATAATTAGCACTTCTATTTACAAATTCGAAACACATTAATTACTGCTTTGCACAAAATTAACCGTTTCTCTCTCTCTCTTTTTAATCATGCACAAGCAGGAGGAATATCTTTTTCCTAAGTAACTGCCGAGAAAAGTAATCCTTTTTAAAAAAGAATTAGTTTTAATAATTGTTTCCCCCAAGAAGGCTTTGTCATGAACTGTTTTGACTTTAATTTCTAAAACAGTAATTCCTTTTTTTTTCTTCGAAGATCACATGAGGAGGTGAGAAACAAAGGGATGTTAGTGGACATTTTCAAGTTTTGAGTAAAATGCGTTTAAGAAGGAGGTTAAAGGAGGTTAAGGAGGAGGTGAGAAACAAAGGGATGTTAGTGGACATTTTCAAGTTTTCAGTAAAATGCGTTTAAGGATAACTACCTAGGTAGGCTTTCATTGACTTTTTTTTTCTTTTCTTTTTTTTTTTTTTTGTAAATCATGCTGTACAGCAGGACCTACTAGTATTATCTCTTTACCCAAGACAGAGGATGAGTTCACCTACCATTTGTACTGGTTATCTGCAAGTTTCTGAATTTGCCACTTACATCCCTTTGCTTCTCACTGCCTCAAAAAACGTTTATGCAGGGGTTTTTTTATTCCCTTCTTTTTTTTTTTGAGAGAGGGGAGTACTTAGAAGACCATTTATTGATGTTTTTAGTCTTTCCGTCAACTTGGCGTTTGAGAAAAGTGAAGTTACTTGGGTTTACAACACTATACAATTTAACTTACTAGTTTCCTTGCGATCGATTCTCATTTTCTACAATCTCATTTTTATATGTTTGGCATCTTTTTTTGTAATTTTCTTTTACTTTGCCGTAATGTTTGTAGATATTCTGCTAATTTTTCATTTCATTTTCTATTTGTTCAACTGCCATTTTTACTCTGATTTAACTCTTAGTTTGAGCCTTTTTTTCCATAATGTATTGCCGACAAAAATTCCAAGTTAATGCTGAAACATCAAGTTAATTCTTTTAAAATTTTCAAAATGTTATACGGTGAAATTCAAAAAACTAAATTATTTCAAAATATATATTTTATTTATTCCTTATTGAGCTAAGCATTCGAAAGATGCAGTGTTTGTTACAAGCGGTTACATTCGTCACAATCAATTTGTTACATTCTTCATGATGATATCTGATTGTTAATTTTTTTTTTTTTTTTTTTTTTGAATCAGCAGTTTCAATACACTCCAGGTAGCTCTTGTGAGGAGAATAACGCACAGGTGTCCTTGCTATAGTGCTAAAAAAGAGTGTTTAGAGGGGGAAATGACGTTTTCTGACGAAGGTAGCCGACTATTCAACACAAAACTCAAAATAGGTGCAACTGGAAAAAAAATAAAAACTCCATGAAAGAAATTACAGAAACTTAAAATTCAAAATATGAGTAATAATAGCAAAAAAAAAAAAGAAACTTTTACAACAAAAGTACGCTGACAAGTTTTTCCAAGCTGTAATTGTTCTACGCAAATCATCTTTTTTGAAAGGACTGTGTGTTTGCCGGATTAAAATATTCAAAATGATATCTTTAAAATGACGTTAAACGCATTAATATTAAATGTGTTTGAAATTTCGGCCTACAGGTTAATATTTTAGTGGAGTGACTTAAAGAACACTTATAAAGTTTCTCTAACTTAAGTCTTAGGTTGTAATTCATTGGATTAGAAATTTTGTGTTAATGTAAGTTTCTGCGGAAATATAATTCTACGATTTGTGTCTTATATATTTTTACGCTTCAAATCGTAGTGAAAAACGTGAAGCAAAAATAACAGGGCATCAAAAATTATTTATTATCTTGTAAAAATGTAAGGTAAGTGCGTCAAATAAGGCCAACCTAAGGTTCAGGAATTAAATATCTCACTCATTTATCACTCCATTGGCTCCAATTTTTTTGTAAAATTATCAGTTGACTCATAAAAAGTAAGAAAAAAATCATTCCTTGCGAAAACTTTAGTTAAAATTATGTTTTTCAGCAGTTTAACAAGAAATATTGAATTGGCCTTATTAGGAATAGGGTTTCAAATAATTCCAACTCTTAAAAAAATCAAAAAAGTAGGGGAAGACTGCCTATATTGGACCACTGCTTAAATTGGACTGGGGGCTTGAAATTTAGCGTAGAGATCTGTGCACTCTACCGGTGGAAATACAGAGATTTGTGTCTGAAACCTTTGATGGTGAAAATTCGTCAAATTTCGATCTGCATAGCTGGAGTTACTATGTGATTTGTGTTGAAAACGTTTTCGATCTTTTTTTGAGAACTTGTATCTAGTAGGATAATGCTAAAACTTGTGAACCTAGAAAAGTGCTTTTATATTATTATAAACAATATTTAATACTAATGTACAGCAATGTATTTACGTGCACGATTTGGGAACTTGTTGACAAAGTATAAATAAAAGAATAAGAAATGGCGTGCTTTCCTTTATTGGATTGAAAGAAATTCCTATATCGGACCGGTGTGGTGGTCTAATTTAAGAATATGAAATTAAGCAAGTCTTTTTACTTATCACGTTGTAAGATAAGTGATTAGTGTAACTTAATAGCGTAGGTATTATATTATTAAGCATATTTTAAAACTAATTCAGGAAAATTATTTTGACTTTTACTTTTCAAGCACATTTTCTAGAAGCTGCCACCTATTAAACTAGATAATTATCCATTAAGATTCAATTTTAGTTTTGTTAAATGTAGTTTTTTAATTTGACTGACATTTGTACTTGTTAACGTTACTTTTTGATTAGTTATATTATTAATTGCAAGGACCGGTAGTCCAGTTTAAGAATCTGAAGTTCAAACGAACTTTTAAATTTTTTTTATAGAAAATAATTAAGTGGTGACATTTAAATGCGCATTTAGGATTGCTTAAAATACAAATCAAGGCTTATTAAAGCATTCAAGCTGGTTTTATTAAGTATCTTGCTTAGAAGCTTCAACCTCATAAAATATTTTTTTCTCCTTTTTTTTCTTTTTATTTTTGAATTTGAATGAAGTTTGTGCTCGTTAACGATATTTTTTAGCTGATTTCTTTAATAATTATAAGCTACGTTAATTTCTATTATTTTTGGTTTAAGAAGATGTCTAAGAGAGGAAATGTGGTTCTTATGAGGAAAAAATGATGGAAAGAGCCTTAGCTGTTTGTAGGAATGATGATATGAGGCTATGCTATAAACTTGGCTTACGATAACGGTGTAATAATGCTTCCTCTTCCAGCACATGTTAAGCATCGTTTAAAGCCCTTTGACGTGGTCTTTTTCAAGCCTCTATCCACATATTTCAATCGAACCTGTGATGCGTGGATGCGAGAACATCCTATGAAGTACATTACCCAATATAAAATAAGAGAACTGTTAGATGACTCTTATGGACAAACTGCTAGCGTGGCCAATATTCTGTCAGTGTATTCTCAAGAACGGGAGTTTGACCTGTTAAAACAAGTGTGTTCAATGACAGCACCTTTGTAGCAACCGAGTTAGAAGTTAAAAGTCTGAATGAGAATACTCGCCGAAGTGAACACTCAACATGTCGGTCGGAGCTGTACAAGATGCACAAGAACAATGCATGGATAAAATTAATAAAAGTTCCGAGTAATCAGTGGCTAGTTCTCATCAAGTAATGATTGTTGGTTCTATTGATGATTTTGTAAAGGTGGCACACATTAACCTTTGGATAAAAAGTGGATGGCTGAAAACGGAAATCTAACTTGGTAAACGTTCTAAGTGCTCGCTACATAAAAAGGACGCAAAGCAGATAAAGTCACAAAAGAAGGAGCAAAAAAACGCACAAAACAAATGTACTGCAATATTTGTCATAGAGATAAAGTGTAAAGCATAATTTAGAGAATGAAATGCCATCAGTAGGTTCACCAACCCTGCGCAAGTTAGCCTAAAGCAAAGTAAATAATACTGCAAATCCTGTAAAGTGACTGTATGGTTCAAATGCAAGTTATTGTATCATTTACTAATACGGTCCAATTTAGGCAGCGCATTTCAATATAGGCGCATATATTCCTAAATTGGACTTTTGCAACTTTGTCAAAATATTTTTCAAACAAATTATCGTCATATTTACAGAAAATGTAAGTACCTATAGCGGTTCCTAATTAAATTAAGGCTTCAGATGCCCTATTTTTATTTTATTTGCTTCACATTTAACGACACAGGCACCTTGTTCTTAGGGGGTCCAATATAGGCAGTCTCCCCTACTGTCAATTTTTTTTAAAGTGTTTACTGTCAATAAAAATACATATGGAACCTCATTTCGTGAACTCAAAAACATTAACAAAAATTACATCTTTACTCAATAGGAAGAAGAAAATCAATCGTCACATTTGAAGCACTAAGAAGTCATTATTCTGTATTTTATGTCATTCTTGCGTACGATTCGTGCACATATAGCCTATGCACCATAGAATCATATCCTTCACCTGTTTTTTCGGTGTTTTAAAAAATCATCGGAGTCCTTATAATGAAAATCCTTGCCTTATTGAGATATTATCTTAATTGTGAAAACATGACAAAGTAGCAGCAAACATTTTTATTTGTGTCGACCACATAAATTTGGTTTTTTTTTACTAGTAAGCTACAGTAAACCATGAAGCAGCAAAATGTGTTTGAAATAAGATCATCAATTTTGACAAGACTCATTTGTAATAAATGTTGCTACGTTTTTGTATGTTGATAACAGACTTGTTGATAACGTTTTTATCATGACTTAAAATACACCGCCAGCTCAGTCATTCAGCTGCAGTCCTCGGATAGAATGACTGAGCTGCGGGTGTATTTTAAGTATTTTCGCCTTAGGGCCCTCTTAGGGCGGTAACTTACTACAAGTTTTTATCATTAGTTAAAGCTTTCTGATGAAGATTAAAAAAATGATCTAGCAAGTTTTTGCTATTTTACATAGAAAAATGTGGGTTGATCATATTGTTCTACATGTCGAATTTGACGCACTTACCTTGCTTGAAAATGAGGGGAAAATGTATAGCTTTTTTTATGGACTATGAAATGGAAATAAATGCAGATAGATTTGAAATAAACAATGATCCTGCACTAAAGAACGGATTTGTTTTAAATACAATTCATTGAAAAGAGCTCTTGATATTGAATATGAAGAATAAAGGATTTTTCTTCACTTTTTTGGGGGGGGGGAAGTTTTTTTTTTTTTTTTTAGCTATTCAAAAACTACTAACATTAGCGTGCCTGCAGAAAAAAATTCAGTCATTTTGAAAAAGTTAACAGCATTACAAAAAAATGTAACTCGTTAACTGTAAAGTGGACTACCGGTGAGCCTCAAAAAATGTTTTGATTGTGACACAAACCTCACCTGTCTATTTCCACATAATGAAGAAGTAGACCTTAGGCACTTCAGCAATAACTTTATGTTAGTATGTTTATTTTTGTGAGATAACTGTTTTTCAAAACTGTTCAAACACGGACAACTTACGCCCTTTTTTAGCTTATCAGCAAGGTTTTTATATTTATTTGTGTTTTTTTTTGGGAAGATATATGTACTAAATAAGTAGTAGTTTTACACATTAATATTTAAAAAAAACAACTTTCAACGCAAAATTTCACAAAAAAGTTGCACAAATTTGTGTCTCTAGGCCTTAAAGAACTCCCATTTCAATGCAGAAAGTAGTGAACTTATGAATGTAAATTCATTAGACAAAAGCGACGAGGAGGGTCAAGAAAAAACTAAAGTAGCAAAACAACCGAGACAAAATAGAAATTTTAAAATGGAATTTATTTGTAATTCCGCAACAGGAAAAAAACGTTATGCAATGAGTTTCTCAAAAAATAATTTCATTAACACATTTCGCGCTGCCGTAATTGAAACCGTAGATTAAAAAATAATTATCAATAGAATTCAAGGTATTGTTTGAAAAATTACGTAACGGATCAATTGTTCCATTTAGAGAAAAGTAATAAATATAGAATGAAATAAAAACGATTGAAATTTTTTCGAGAAATTACATAACAACTCTTCGAAATATTAAAAAATGAAAATAAAGAATGCAAATGGAAAGACGAAAAAGGTATTTCAGTAATTTTCAATAAAATAATGCAACTCTTAAAAGACCTATTTTTTCCTTTAAATAGGTTTAGTTTTAAAGACTAATTTCGCGTATAGTTAAATTAGTGTTTAATTCAGGATTCGGTGGGTTGTCAGTTACGTTATGCAGTTGTTTATAGGAGACCCCGACTTCAAAAGGTTATTAAAAATTAAGAGATCGTATATAATTAGTTAGGTATTTAAAATAATTCATCGTATAGTAATATAAATCAGTGTTTATTTTATAATTCGGGGTTTAGTTTAGTTGATTTTTGTACTGGAATTGTAAAATAAATTTCATTTCTATTTTTGGGTGGGAAATAGAATGTAAGTGTAATCAGTTATTTTTTGCTTTTTAATTCCTGGGTATTTTTTAAAGGCGGTTTTTTTTTATTATTTAAAAGTAATTTATACATTAAGTGTAAAATAGTTGCTCATGTAATATAATCGATGTATTTATAAATATGATTGTTTGAGCGATTTTGTTTTTGGTATAATTTTTTGAACTGGTTGTTTAAAATTTTGGAACACATTGTAAAGTCTGTTATGAGGCATATTAAACTGATTTTAGGTACACTAATATATAAAAAGTTCTGAAACTCAGTTGCATTGTTTAGGTTTTGTTCCTCTTTACCTAGGAGCATGATCGTTTAATTCTTGGAAATGACTAATTTATTTATTTCTACATAATTGTACATGCTTATGCTAAATAGTACTAATACAAATAACTGTTAGTACTAATACGTTTTTCATCACTTCCCCACCTCACTTGTGTAACTAATGTACTTAAAACTTTTTTTAGTTTAATTTCGGCATTTTGGTGATTGTATTGACAGTCTGTGCGAGCAGCGAACATATTGAAGCAATAAAAATTAAGAACTTGTAACGGTTTTAAATATATATTTAGTTCTTCCGTAAAAAAAAAAGAGCAAACCATTATAAACAAAAACCAAAATGCACTTAAGCACAGACTAAACATTAGAAAAAATTATGAGATTGATCGATTGAGTTAGAATAAGATAAATTTTTTAAAAAAATCATTTTGAACACGATGTTTGTACCTATATATTCGTTGATATTTTAGGTAAACACGCCAACGGTGGCCAGTGCTTCAGTAGTGGCCATTTCAAGGTTTGTATTTGAAAAAATAGGATTCCAGGCATTTCATTCCATTGGGAAACCTGGAATCCTCTATTTTTCAAATATATTGGAGACTGAAATACATTAATTTTCAATTTTTTTCTCTGCTGCAAATTATCAGTTATTTTTTTAAAAAAAGTGCGTGAACAAAGGTAATTATTTTTTATATCTGACCGTATTTTTTTTCGTTTAAATGAAACACATAGTTTTGGTAAGATAATGTTTTTCAAAAATTTCATAGAGGGATCACACATCAAGGGATACATGATCCCTTCATGGGGGATACTTGATGCCACTGAGAAAATACATGGACTTTTCATTTGATCGGCAATTTCATTATAGATTTTAGTTTTCTACATAATGTTTGTAAAAAACAACACCATTTCTAATTTTCTTTATTAAATTATAATAATGTAAACACAAAATAACAGTTTCAAATTTCACGAGACATTTTTTTAAAAAATGTACAGAACTTTCTTGAACTTATGATGCTTTTGATCAGTTAATTATTACACAATACAGTTGTGAGCAATATATTATTTTATTTAAAAAAAAAAAACATTTTTTTTTAGTGTAAATGAAGTAGCGTAATGAAACTAAAATTACAACAAATAAAAAAATAGGATGACAAGCACGGAAATCATCTTATTTGCTTCTTTTCTTGCAATAATAAAATTAAGAGTTTCATCAATTGAATTAATTTTTAAAAAGAGGGATGAAAATGTAAGTATCAGTGTACTTATAAAAAGGAAAGCCTAGCTTATATGTTTTCAAAACCCAAGTTCCGCTCAATCCATTTGGATGTGTGCAGCTTAACACATTTTGTCAATTTTTCAGGAAAAATAGATTGATTAAGGATATTACCTTTTCACTTAGGGGAAAACTGATTTTCAAACTCTAGAAATCCAATTTTGCATTCTATCTGCTAATGGGTCTACATAATGAGCAACTCACTTCTATATTGTAAATCTAACTATAGCAAAATCTTTTTTTTTTTTTTCAAACAAAGATTTGACATCTGTTTTACAACTTCTTAAAGCTCATTCGGCTGATCAAAAAATAATTTATAGTAGAGTTAGTTTATGTTTAGATGTTTGAGATGTTATGTGGGTTACAATTGCGAACTGATATTTTAATTGTTTAGCATATTTACTGTAGTGATTGTTCAAATCTATCACTCAAACAATGATAAATTTTACTATGTTGACATGGTTTTGAATGTTTAAAGTTAATGTCAACTAAATAAAAAAACATTTATATTGTTTTCATTGTGTTTATATTGTCATATGGATGCTTGATCCTTGAGATTATGTATCCCTCTAAACGAAGGGATCAATTATCACCAATATGCGATTTTTACAAACATACTTGTTCTACTATTCACAATCAGTGGCAATTTACTAAAAATATGTCTAAATTATTAAAGACTGTCTATACTTTAACATTACACTTCGGTTTTTTTTAAAGTTGTATTTAACGGATAATGTAAACTTCGGAATGCTTTCCTAAAACAAAGCTTCCCTTGACACATTCAGACGATCATTTCTTGAGTTAAAACAAAATGGCTGAAAAAAACAAAATGTTGCCAGTTTTTATGAACAAGTATAACTTTAATATAATTGTCAGGTTTCAAATCTCTAATTAATTATTTCGGCACATTTTTGGCTACGGGATCATGTATCCCTAGAGATCAAGTATCCCCAGTCTCCCCGTAAACCTTGAAGTGGCCACTACTAAAGCACTACTAAGCACTGGCCACTACTGGTGTGTTAAACTTAGGTATTACTACGTTTTACTTCCTTTTTTTTTTACTGTGAATACACCCTTAAAATTAATCTGTGATAAGAAGATCATGTTACTTATCAATAGGAAGCTCTATTTTTTAGCTTTACAATATTTTTTGCATTTTCATTCTACTATGATTAGGAGAGAAGTTTCAGTCATTTGTAAGAACACACTTTTCATTTTTTCGCCCATTTTGAGTTTTTACACTGGTTTATATTTCGAACAGTTTTTAAAACAGAAATTTGAAAATTCGTAGTTATTACTGATCTTGTCATATGTGTCCTTCACATCAAATGTTATTGAAGTCGGAAATAATGAGGTCAAAGAAGTTATTTTTTTTGACATGGAATTTCTCAACGGCAACTAGCCGCGCAACGGGATAAGATTGAGGAATGGTTTATCCCGAAAAATAGTATTTTCAGAAAAATCCTGAAAACATGCAAACTTTAGTTTGTTTAGTTTTTTTCTAATTGTCAATCATTATTTCAATTTTTTGAATTGAAATTTAAAATAAAAGAATATATAGTGCCCTCTAATTCTCAATTATCCAATGTTTAGGCGTAAATTACACTTTGTTAAAAGTGTTTGTTGCCAAACAAAAAAAGAAAGAAAAAGTTCGGGTTCAATATTTTTAAGTGTTCTCTCGATGTACAACTATAATCGTTAATTACTTGCGAGCCGCTGGGCTTTGTAACATTACTGTAATTATTTGTAACATTAATATTATTAATATTGAAAGCAGTTAAAAAGTTAGAGTTTACTTAAAATGAAATATTACCTAGTGAAAAATTACCTAGTAAATTACCTATTTCTTAATGAATTACATATTACGTAGTGAATTATCTAGTGAAGTATTGCATAAAACTTTATATTTTTATTTGTTTTCCAACCTATCACATTTAATTTCATTGCTACTTAACTATGTATTTGTTTCTTCTCAGTGGACGCTTTCACGTGGAAAAAAAGGACTTCAATTTAAAATGTCCTATTAAAAAAAAATACGAGTTGGAATTTTTTTCGTCGAAATTAATTTTACCTCTAATGGTTTTTCAGGAGTTTCAAGGGAGAAATGTATAATGAAGCATTTATTGAAGCATTCGAGTTTCTGATGAAAAACGACAAAAAAAAAATGAATTGAATATTGTGATCATTAATATGTTATAATATATTAAATCTAATGCCTAAGTTTGTAGACCTTAATGCCTATTTTTTAAATAGTAAATTTTATAAAGTATATTAATTTTTTAATCGTTTATGGAGAACTAATTTAGAATGGTTTTTAAATTATGTTATTTTCTTTTCGCACAAAAACATATTTTGTTTTGAAAAAAATTACTTAACTGTAGAAGGAGTTTGATGCCTGAAAGAATCGAAAGAAAGGGTGAAGGTTAGAAAAGCAATGTTGGTATGCAGAAAAGAAAGAGCGTTTACATAAAGAAGAGCTTCATTTTATCTTGAGTTTTTCAGTTAGTATTAATGATTACAATATTCAAGCTTTTTCAACGTTTGCTTCAGAGCCTAACATGCTTTAATGCATTTTTACTATACATTAGTCCCTTGGTACTTATAAACAAATCATTAGAGGTAACTTTCCTTTCGACAAACTACAAATGAGGCAGTTAGAAGCAAATGGAGGAATTGGCTAAATTAAAAAAATTTGCAGAGAAAACCAGTACCAATCGTAGGTGAACATCTCCTCTGTCCTGGGACAAGAGATGATACTATTAGCCTTGGTAGGTTCTGTTATACAGCATGATTTAGAAAAGCTTTTCAATGATAGCACCTTATCTTTAAACGCGTTTTACTCAAAACTTGAGAATGTCCACTTACATCCCTTTGCTTCTCACTGCCTCAAATATATTTCTAGTTCACGAAACAGAGATACCAATTAAGTTATAAATAAAGAATTAATAAGTATATTATAATACTTTAAGCAGAAAAAACTTAAAAACAAAGTTTCATCTAATTTTCGACACAGGTTTTAATTTTATGTTTGTTAAAGACTAGTAAAAATAAAAATACCCTTCAATTTACAGATGACAGGAAACTTAAGTTTTTAGCCATAATTTCCTTAAATCATAAATTACTATTAAGATGCTCATGGAAAATAGGTGTAAAAGATGGAAATTAATATTTACTAATGTTTTCACTTTATGGCCTCAATTGATTAAAAAAAAGTACTAAGTTACATTTTAAAAACGTAAAGCTTAGTTAAACTGATCGCTGAATATTTTACGCGTTCTATATACAAGTGCAATATATTTAAGTGTTAAAAAAAATGCTAAGTTTTAGTTTAAAATAATAATGAAAGTAATAAGTAATTAATGAAAGAAGTAAAATCTCTTCCGATTACATATTACAGTCTAATAATATATCTTTATAATTGTTATCATAATACATTTCATAACTTTGAAATTTGTTTGCAACATTGACTTTGAAAACTGTTTCTAATATTTATCAAAGATGTAAGCTTTTAAAAAGCCTATGTACTCAAAATTAAATTGTTTTTGTCAGATGAGAAAAGAGGATTCCTAATGTAAGCAGAAAAAAAACTGCAATTTTTTTACACCATTTTCCTCTTAACGGAAGAAAGAAATTAAATATGCATTTGGAATCCTTTGAAATATTTTTCAATTCTTTTTACCTCAGTTTATAGTTTTATTTTTTCAGTAGATGATTAGTTTCAATTACTGCCCATGAGAGCTTTAATGTTAATCTTCTTTGAGTAGTAAAAACTTAGATAGAATGATAAAATTCAAAAAATGTGTTTTTAAGCATATTTTCTTTTAAAACATATAAAGATATTGATTTTCAATCCATTTATTTGCACAGGATTTCAAACAGTGCAAAAAATTTTTTTTCATTAACTGGTTCATGCTATGTTGTGGTCATGACAGTAAAATTTATTTTCAAGCATAGCATAAAAACTGACTATTTTAGATCAAAGAACAAGTTTTGGATATCCGTATAAAAGATCCTCTGGATTTATTTTTCATCAAAACATGTGGTTTCAGATCCTTTTTCTTTTCAAAAACTAATTTCATAATTCGTAATAATAAATGAACTTATATTTTAGAGATCGTAACTATGGGGTTGACTCATATTTGATAATTAAAAAAAAGCTTCCATGTGTCTACGAGGTAGAATTTTCTTAATTTAATTGTAAAGCAACAATTTAATCAAATTAACTGAAATTTAGGAGTACGCAGTTGAATGTTGATGTTAGTTACAAACCTGTAGTGGAAAATGTTGTTATCATAGAAAATTTTTAAACATCGTGATCATTATAATATTAAGACAATCTTTTAACGAAGTTTTAACAATTAAATTATTTCGAGTACATTATTCCTTAAAAAGTAACACAGTTCATGTGTGCCTTAGCGTAAATAATTTTTAAACATGTGTGTGTCTTTTTTTTTTTTCTGTGATTGAATCTGAAGCAAGTTTTGAATCTCGTCCAATCAAACTTGATGCATGCTAATTTTATACTAGATCATTTCCTGGGTGCGAACTTTAGAGGAAGAACTTCTTTCTAAAAATCTGCAGGACATAGCGTCATTAAAATAGGAATTACATAAAGTGATACGGTACTAAGTGTGTGATAAACTAGATTTTGAAGTTTTTAATTGCAGCCTTTACTGAACTTACAAAACTCTGGTGAAACCATCCGTATTAAAAAAAAATTTTTAAGAGAAACTCACATTTTATTTATTGAAGCTTAATTTTGATTATGAGCTTAACGGAAAGACGCAAACTTCAAAAGTCACTAATAATTGATAGAATCCAAACTGTTAAAGATTCACGTGGCATTTGATGAAATTGATAATTGCGTTATTTATTTGATTTAATAATTTTATTGTTTGCACAATTCAATGATAAGAAAAATAATCGACTTTATAGGGGAAAAGGGAACTTCTACTGGATGCTATCGAGTAGGTACTCCAGTGTGTACCAAGACGTAGTGTAATTGGTCTAAAGGACAAATGGGCAAACGCTGGCAAATTCACTCAAAACACTTAATTGACAAGTTTTTAAAACAAAGACTTCCAATCAACAAAAAATGTGTAAAATACAAGTTCTATAGCTAATTATTATTCAAAAAAAATCGTATAATCGTGTAACGGGTCCTTAACGTAATCCAAACTTTTAACTGTCAATGAGACTATGATCGCATATAAAGGCATTTGAAATCGTCGTAATTAGGGGTTCAACGACCTTCTTCGTCAAATCAGACCGTACAAATAAGGATGACGAAAAATAGTGCCCTAAATTTTTAATTTTCTTCAGATACTGCGGAAATTTATTTTGGCTTGGACAATGCTTTCCATGGTTGTTTTTTTTTTCTTTTTGTGGTAACTCCTCGATTATTGTAAGAAATTCCGCTAATGGACGTAGGACTAAAAAATATTTTTGTTAGATACGTATTTGATAAACCCATTGGTAATCGTACATTATTTGCACTTAACAGATTAATTTATGTTTATTATATGATTTCAAAGGCATATTCGTTTTAAATAAAATACGTCTTATACTTTATACGTAACTGCTCATACAACAATATTCATGTAAAAGAATAAAGCTCTGAACATTTTGCTGCATTGAATTTAAAGTAACATGATGCTCTCAATATTAAAAAGGTAAAATATTTTAGTTAAATTTTTCGAGCGTTCAAAAGCAATTCTTCCTTCACCTCTCCTCCTCCAGCTCCCTAGTTACTATGAAATCAATAGAATAGTGTCTCTTATTCTTCCAGAGTGAATTCGTTGTTTCAAATACTTTAAATGCTAAGTGATGAGACTCTGCACAATGTAATGTTCTCCTGCATTAATTACAGTTTGAATGTGGAACGCATTATTTTTAGGACTTTCGCAGTACAAACTTTTAGAACTTATATTTGGAAGTTGAGCTGTTCGAACAGTTTTGTGTACAAATAATCGATGAAGTTTAAACCAGTTATTCAAATTTCAACTCAACAGTAATATGTGCACAAGTTTTACTCTTTGCGGCCCTACGTCTAACGAAGTTCAACATAATAAAACAGGCCACATTGTCGTTGTGGGCCTGTGCATAGTTTTTTCGGACTGAAGACGGCATCTCTGAACACAATGCTAAGATACTTGTATAATTCAAAATAAGGGAGAGTGTTGTACCTTGGGACACTGCCAATTTCTAAGAATCTATTTTTAACAGCCATATTTTTGTAATCTCTAATAGTAACTTTCACTACTAAATGGTGCCATAGTAAAAATCAGCATCAAATGAGTAAAATTGACGATTTAATGAGATAAAGAAAATTTTATGCCTCCAAAGTAAATATTTTCTTCATTTTTAATTCATTTTCTGTCTTCATAAATTTAATCAACTGAATTTTATTTTGTTATAAAAGAGTAGTTCTTTAAATATTTTACTTATAAGAAAACAATGATAGTGCATCCTGATTGACCATCACTTTGGTTTTTCTTAAACAACGTGGTGATTGTACCTTGAGACAGCCGAACATTTTGTGCCTTAGGACACGTTCCAAGGTACAACATATGCATGGTGCTTAATAATTAAGTTATGTTTAGGAACATGGGAAAATGTTCTAATCTTATGTAGTCTTTTAAGCACGTTTAATTTTAGAGAATAATTTATAATTCATTATTAATAATTCATAATTAAATATTCATAATTTAATTCACTACCATGAAAAAAATATTTTTTTGGTTTTCTGGTGCACAATTGGATTAAGTATATCAGTGTTTCCTGATTTATGAAGACTTTCTATAAGTACATTAGAATGTGCCCCAAGGTACAATAGGATGTTGTAACTTCGGACAGCTTGGAACTTTTACTTTAAATGGCTGTCAATATTTTATTTTAAAACTGTCTGGATTTTAAAAAATATATTGCATAGGAGTATGCTGGGGGAATTTAATGTGACATTTAGATTTTAAAATTGATTCAAATAATTGACGTTAAAAATTAAAAAATGAAAAGTGTCCCATGGTACAACACTCTCCCATGTGTGTCTTACCTCCTCCCCCCCCCCCGCCCCGCAACTCCAGTTGCGGTTTATAATGTTTTTGGATCTCCTCGTTACAAAAACTTTAAAAAATAGACTGCAAAGGGTATAGATTTGTTTATAACCTATATGTTTCTAATCCCTTGAATAACACTGTTAAAAATCTGACTTCGTTCCCTTCGAGCCGCTATTTCATTTAAAAGCAGAATTTGAATTTTGTAGTTAATTCTGTAACTTCATTTTTATTTAATTCCATAATGTTTTATTTATGATGGCTTTGAGCCATAAAACTGTTAAATTTCAAGCTGTTTTAATCGGTAATTTTCGTAATTTATTGTTAGTAACGGAAATTAAATTTGCCATTTCGAAGTTTTTTAGCTGTGAAAAAGACGTTTCCATGCAGCACCCGTAAATGACCGAAACAAGCTGTGTTTCACTATCATTCTATTTCATTAAAGTCTATTTAAAAATTTTCTTTAAATGATTATTTAAAACAAGTGTTGGAAATGAATGTGATATTTTTTGTTACCTTCCAGCTATTTTACAAAGCTAGCAAGCACCGTTTAAACTAACATTAAAGTCGAAAACGTATTTAACTTATACTAAGATACGGCAATTTCAAAAATCTAAAAAAAAAGTTAGTTCTTAATAAATGTTTCGTTTCTTATTCTGTTTTTCATATTTACTACCTTTTGACTAGCTGCAGAAATAATTCAAAAATTAATAAGTGAATATGAATATAATCCTATAATAGAAAAATGAACGTGTACTCTTTTCCCGTGCAATAAAACTCTCTAAGAGTATGATATCTCAAAACTCGTTATTATTTGAAAGATTAACATGGAAATTAAATGCAAATGATATTTTGAATTTTTTATTTAAAAGTTGAATATTGCAATCAGTTATTTTTCCTTTTTCGTTCTTTAAATTAGCAGTTAAAAGAAATTGAATCAATAATACGATTTCTTGAAAGAAATTGAATGGACACATTACGAAAAGAAAAGTAATTCATTCGCCCAAAAACAACCTTGAAAGAATTTGTTTTTCTCACCCTGTTTTTAGCATTTTGAAATACTTTCCTTATGTAAGAAAAATTTTTCTTTAAGACTGTTTAAGTTGCTAAAATATTAAAGAAATTAATTCAAGTCTTATCAGGTAAAAAGCTGATAGAGGAAATGGAATTTAAACCTTGAATTTATACTCTGAACATAGAATTTTCACAAAAATCAGCTCGAAATAACCAAAGAAAGTGTCTTTTCCTCTTAATTGTTCCAATACCAAGTTTGAAGAAAATATATTTTGCACATTTTTCATACATACGTGATGCTGAAGAAAGTATTCATATTTAAAAGCCATTCATTAGAAAATTTATACGTGGCTAGTGATTCTGCCACTTTTATGACATAAAATAAAAGCTAAAAATAAGTCCATTTATGGCATAATTCAAATTCGTAAAAAAGAATATACTAAAATGCTTAACTCTATTCCAAACAAGGGGCAAGTAAACTGGTTTTTGCAGCAAAGAAATGCTATTAATAAAACCAATTTTTGCGCACGATGGTTTTAACACTTGAAAAATTTAAATAAAAAGAAGATTCACTATTAGTGACTGAACAGGAGTAACATAATAAATCACGCTGTGGATATAACTTATGTTTACGAAAAATGAAATTCTGTTATTCTTGAAAGAATCTTTTTTTTTAAATCCAGTGATGTAAATATCCTATAATATTGGTTACAAATTTGATTTTGATAAAACAACCTATTAGTGGTCAGCTGACCACAACTAGTCATTTAAGTTAGCGTTAACAGTGAACGTACAGAAGGGTGAATACTATTTTAATTTGACACAAATAGTCTTTAAAATAAAACCCTTTTGAGTTTAACATTGAACAAAACTCTAATAGAGAAAAAAATATATAAAAGATGACTGCTAAATGAAAAAAAAATCATTCGTCTTACAAAAAATTTAAATATGTAAGTCAATAAAACATCTGCACAATAAGCATCAGAATAATACTTTTTTCTCTGTCGAAAATATAAAATGCAAAAATAAAAAATTAAAAAAAAAAAAAAAAAACAAATAGTCCCTTTGAAATTGAAGCTTCTTGGCATAAAACTAAATAATATAAAAATAAGAATAAATTATTTCAGAAAATCCAAATGCTGAAATGAAAATATTATCCCATTAGGCACGAGCTGATGTGTGCATCACATGACCTCCTTTTACTCAAATTTAATGTCATTTTCTCATGATTGGCAATTTTAATGTGATTCAATTGTTTACTCTCTAAAGATCACCAACAGTAGCCAAATTGAAACCAAATTAAAAATTAAAAAAAATCGTCAAATTTGTCGCCAAATTGGCGACAAAACTTAGCGACTAAAATACTAGCGATATATCGCCAAGTGTCCAACAAATTATAACACAACTTGAGTTTACATCGAAATTAACAATGATTTCCCCCCAAAAAGGGGCAAAAGATCCCTTTAGAAACATCCGAATGCAACCAAAAGGGAAGGTGCACAACTAGACCCCACTAGGAGTCAACGTACCAAATTTCAACTTTCTAGGACATACCGTTTTTGAGTTATGCGAGATACATACACACATACGCAAATACATACGTACATCGGACCTCACGAGAAATTTCGTTGTAATTAACTCGGGGGTTGTCAAAATGGATATTTCGGATCTGTTTGAACACATTTCTTAACTATGTATTGCCAATTTTACATGAATAACTGAATTTTTACTGTATTTAAAAGAAAAGCAGTGATGTTCAACATAAAATAGTGTTCCGATGCACAAAATCTATTGCAGAGAGAGTTATTTTTATAACTATAACTGACGTACCATACGTATAGCATGTAGTAATAATAAAATGCAGAATGACTATCGTAGTTTATAAGTGGATGGTGTCAGAATAACGTAATATTATTGACAATCAAAAATATGAGCTGGTGTACGACTAATCACAAGTTACAAAACTTTTTTTAGAAATGTATCATTTTATTTAATTTAAGCCTGCTTATTTACAAAAACCTTGTACTGTAGATAGTATATTTACGGACTGAAAATAAAACAGTTTTTTACGTTATTATAATATTTTTCTGAAAAAAAGAGGAATGAATCTGGAAAAAAAGGAAAAATATAATTTTTACTTTGAATCGCATTTTTTAATCTGTCCTCTCCGCAATGCATTTTTCCTATGAATGTAACTTTAGCTGTAAATTACGATACTTAAAAAACAACATAATTCGTTTTATTAACATTCATTAACAACTTCAGAATGTATAGATTTTACAAGCACAGTTTACTACAATCAAAGTGTTTTTATTTTTTATGCCTTAGGATCAGTTGTCGTGGTTTTTCTTTATTATAACTCAGTTCAGCGATCATATAGCTTTTGAAAAAACAAAATTATAAATATATTTTTTTAATTTTTACAAAGTGATTCTAATGTTTCAGTTCAACTAAGGTGCTTTATTTTTCCCCTTTTAATAATTCTTCCCCATCCTTCAAGGTTTATCTTTTGCTCTTAAAAGATTTTGACGGTTTGCTTATTTATATTTCTTAATGATACGTGTGGTGACAATAAGGATCGCAAAAAGCGCACAGACAACGCAAGCTCACATCCAGACGGGCAGTTTCTGGGTTCAAACATGTTAAACCTATTTATTTTGATTTAAGAAAACAAAATTACATGCGGACTGTTGGATTTTATTCTTTTTTTATTTATGAATCTATTATTTTAAACATCGGCACTTTTATCTGAGATACAATTCTTTCTCCTTTTTTTTGGATTTGAATTGCTTTGCTAAATTAATGCAAAAATTGTATAATAACGTAAAAAATTGTTTTGTTTTCAGCCCATAAAAATACTATCTTCAGTGCAAGGTTTTTGTAAATAGTAGCTTAGTCACGGTGCCTTCAAAACTTTTCAGTTCAATTTTCATTCGAATGATATTAACTAATAACTCACTTTTTCAATTCCAAAATTTTTATTAGTCAGACAAAAAAAAATGACGAGCCAGTCAATTGTGCTCCAAAACATTTAAAATATCATGTAAAGTAATAATTCTAATGCCAGAACTAATCACTAACCTTAATGATGTATCTTATTATGCCGCTAATAACTGAAATAGTCGATTCTCTTGCAATACAATTTTACCGTTATTATTTAGAACTGTATAATCACGCATTATTACCAACTCTACAAACATCAGTCAAGATAATTTGGTAATTAGCCGTCGCAAGACGACATGCTTAATTCGTTTGCATGGAAATCTAGTGCAAATACTTCGAACTCAATTTGGTGACATTTACTCCTTCTGAGGATTTGTACGAAGAAAACTGAGTTAACGTTTCGGAGTTTTAAGAACTAAAAATCGGGGATATGATTTACGCGTCTAAGAATTACCCTTTATTTATATTAATGATGTTCAATAAGTGTAACGGCAGATATTCAAATGATAAAACAATATAAAGTCATTCACACATGTACCATAAAGTTTAAAGTATAAAGTAAACATTTTCTAAGTGAATTTCTCCTAGATTAAGATTACTGCACAATCATTCAATTTTAATTGAATCGTTTATTTCAAAAGCCAGTCAAGCGACAAAATTGCTAATTTTTGGAAAATATGTATATCACCATGTTAAATTTTTCAATGATGATTACAACATTGTTTACTGAAAGAATTATACCTAATACTATGTATCCCTTTTCGTTTCAAACATAGTAATCCTTACAGAAAATTTTTAATACAAAGGTATAAATGCTTTTTCGAAATTTTAGAGTTTTCCGCTTGACTGATTTTTGAAATAAACTGCTCAATTAACATACTTATTTGAAAATAGTTTAATATAAATAATTAATGTAACAGAGTTCTCTTCTTCTATTGAAAAATATTTGCAAAATAGTTATATTAAACCCCAGCAATTATTTTATAAATCCAACATGTGAAGTTAATTTTCATTTTGTCTAATTTGTTCTTTTTGTCAAATTTTGTTGATTTTGTGTAACATTTTAGGCGTCTCGGAATTTTCGCAAAAACTTTGTGAAACAAAAACCCTGAATATAGATCATAACAGATATCTTATAACTGGAAATATCGTATACATGATAAGGGAAAAAATACTTATTTTCTTATCTAGAACCGTTATAAAATTTAAAAATGTTATCTTTCATCACAAATGAGAACAAAACATCATTTACCACCAACGGGACGTCGTTTCGTTCCTGCGTTAATTCTGCCATGTTTCTGACGAAGTTGATAAAAGAAGTTATTTGTCTATTATAAACTTATGATATTTATGCAGAAATTTCGATTATCTCTTGTAAAGAACTAAACTCTTTTACCCAGGGTAGTTTTTAAATCTATGAAATTTGCATATTTATTACATTTAAGGACAAAGAAGTTTCAAGATAGCAAGTAAAGTTTTTCTTGTGTGAATTTATCTGATGACTACCTGGAGAAATATTTTAAATAAGTGATATAAAATCAAAATTGCGAAACAATTGATTTTTTTAAAAACTAAAGCGATTGGTAAAATCTTTAACTTTTTCATTTCTTTCATTCTGTAATTAAATAAAAACAAATAATTGCAAAATAAAATTGCTGTTTTACCGATGCAATATTACTTTATACAGACATGACCAGGGGTGGACTGGCCAGGTCGGCTAGTCGAGGATCCCCGACCGAGCCAGCCACCGAAAGGACCACTTCAATCATTTTTTTAATTGATGTTAACATTTAAATTCACACCTAACATTTTTTAAAGTATCATAATTGAAAAAAAAAAACATGTAATTCGTTTACTCTATATGAAAAACGCGTTTGAAACAGATTTTTTCGTTCCATCCTAATCAGGGACCAAAGTAAATAGTCCACACGTGCGAATGCTTTTCTCTCTTTCATCAACTTTCTCCCTAGTTTTTAGAGCTCTGGGGGGCCATGACTCCCACATTGAGGAACGGGATGGGGCTAAAGATTTTGGGGTCCGACGCGGCCTGAAAAAGGCTCGGGACGAAAAGAGAGCGTTAAAAACTGATATTTGTACGTCTATTAACAAAAATTGAAGGAACCTGCACCATCAGATAAAACGGTCCCGGTCCTGCTATAAATGCGTGGGCCATGCTTTAGGATGTTGATACATGAGCAGGGGCACGCAAAGGGGTGGGGGGACACCTATTGACCCGGTTCCGAGTTTGAAGCAGGTCCGAGATTTTTTAAATGAGGGGGGAAATATTTGTAGGGACGTAGGGGTAAACAAGATAAAAGGGGGGGGGGACGTAAAAGTCATTTGTGACGGGTCCCAAAATTTATGTGCGCGCCCCTAGTATTCACTGGTTGTGATAGATTCAACTAAATGCTGTTAGTTGGCAAGATATTTCATTGGTCTATTGAAAATTATTGCTATACGAGTATTTTCATCTCAGAATCGAATACGGAAAAGTAAGTCTGGACTGCGATAAACTGAATCTGAAACAGGACAAAATTTCGACTTAGAAGAGAGAGAGCTCCTGAACATAGGCGAATTTAGGACTGAGTTCCAAAGGTGGAGTGGGGGCAAGGGTTTTTTTTTTTTTTTAAGTAGCATTAGTTTTATCATGGCCAGATTTATACTTAACGGGGTACCTGAGGTATTTCAGGTATGAGGTCCCTTTGTAGTTCAAAAGTCACCAACGATATTCTTAAGTCTACAGTTGAAGTCTTAGATGCAAGAATCAGTTTAGTCCAAACTTGTTTCTTCTTTTTTTTTTTTATTCATTTTTGTGCATGGAGAATATCAAGTTCCGATTGCTGCAACAACGGGACACAAATATAAGATCAAACCTCTGCTTTCGAGTAAATAATGTGAGAAAGATAGCCTTTCTACCGGACAACAACGTTATTTGTTGATCTTACCAAAAATGAGTGAATCTGGACTTACTTGGTTCTTGGTTCTGCATCAAGTCCTCATTTGTGTTTTTCAGATTTAAATATCGAAAAATTGCCAGACAAAGTCTTCGAACCTTTGCCATTCCCTTAAAGTCACTAAAGATAGCTTAAAATGTCACTTATTGAAATTTTCGTAAGAGAGTTCCGTAACCCTTTAATCTGCACTACAGCCTAAAATTGATTTAAGTTTCAGAAAAAAATGCCCAAAGGGAACTAGTGTTTCCTCCAGACTAAAAAAGGGACAGTGGGCGTTCAGATAAAAGGGTACTTCTTAAAAGAAGTTTTGTAAAACACAAGAGGTGCTTCTTTTACTTTTGGTTTTCCAGGTACATACAAAAATCAAGCGTTTTCGATAGTAGTTATTTTTTAAATAATGAAAAGCTTTTTGATGTTTAGTTTTAAAGGTAATGCAAGAAAAATTCAGATATATTCTAATCAAATTCTTGAGGATAAGTTATTGAAACGAGAGAGTGACGTTTCAAGTACACAGGCTTGTGTGAAGCTTTACCTTTTGAAAAAAAAATCGCTTTTGTGAAGTTTTGTTTAAACTTTCAAGGGACAAGGGGGTTGATCAAGTTAAGGGTCATAGGTTAGCTTAAAAGCGGAAGGACAAGGCGCCCTCCTAAAAAATGTTAGTGGAAACATTCGAGAACCCTGTCCCCTTTCATTTTAATGTTTTTTCAAATACATATTATAAGATTATATTTTTAAATTTTCAATGTCGAAAAATTCCGAAGGAGAGTCGCCGGATTCCGTATAGTAACTAAATGTAGTTTAAAATTGAGTAGAGTATACTTCAGTTTTTAAATGCTTCCAAATGAGCCTCCTCCTCTCTCAAAAATGACCAATGATATTTGTGCGTTTTTTAATATAGTTCAAAGTCGAAACGTTTCGTATAGGATTCCCGATGCTTCCCTGTTCCATCAATTTTGCCAAGGGTAACTTAAAATTTCATTTCTAAAACTTCCCATTTCAGAGAATTTCTGGGAAGAGCCCTCAACATTCTATTGTAAACAAAGATAGACTGAAAAAAACTTAAACTTTGAAGAAAAAAAATTACGAAAACAAAATCGTGGGAGAAGCCATTCTTTTCCCTCATCTAAAAGAAAATTGTAAAATTGCGTTTTTTGACATCAACTTTGAAAATATCGCTTGAAAGGAAACTAGAATCCCTTTTCATTAATTCTTTTTTCCTTATGTCTATGTAGATCAACCAATTTTGAAAAATTTCCGGGGGAATTTACTTGATTTCTCACTTTCCTTCTTCCTATGTTGTCAGTTTAGAAGCCTAAAGATGAGCCTTTTCAGACTTATAACCATTAGTATCCTTTTTTGAAGGTACATAAAAAATGTGTCAGCGTTAGCTTTATTTTACGTTCCACAACTTTCTTTTTTAGTACTTTAAAACTTGATTTATAAACTAAAAAAAAAGGAAAGTAGGAACTAGCGGTAGTTTAATGTTTTGACTCTACTAAGCAGAATCAGAATCCGGTATTGGTAAATTTAATTTTTTTAATTTACAGAGGTGGGCTAAAATACTTTTTTGCCGACTGGGCCAAAGTCAGCCAGTTCGCCCCTGGACATGACTGAACAAATCTGATGAAATATCTTGCGCTTTGCTCAATAAATTTGAAATAAAAAACTATTCCTAAGTGTCCAATATAGTTTGAAAAATAGTAGTAAAAATCAACAAAACATGGTTGAACTAAAATTTTATCTGGATAAACGAACCATGCTCGTTTCATCCAGATTTGAAGACTTTTTATACTTGCTATTCCAACGTATCGTGATATGGTATTTTATATTAGTATAAAATGCTAAGTAAACAGTTGAGTTTTAATAAATTATGATCCAGTTAAGTTTTTTTCAAACAATCTGAAGTTTTGCGAAAATGTATCGTAGATATCTAAAGTGTAATAAAGCGATGAACGATAAAAAATATATCCATGTGGTACAAAAAAAAAGAAAGAAAAAAAAACATGAGATCATCCTGAATGACGCTCTAACATATTTCTTTGACAAATTACGTTGTGTTGATTGGTTATTGAAGGTAAGTGCTTCAGATTTGAACTTGTGTAACGCTTTATTCGGAATATTACTTCCAAATACAGTTGATTCTCTATTTAACGACTTTCAAGGGATCACAAAAAATCGTCCTAAAGTAGAATGCGTCCTTAAAAAGAATGCTTCTAAAACTACAATGGAGTATTCGTGACTGTGAAAAGTTGTCTTTAATTAGAGAAAGTCGTTAAATAGTGCATCATTAAACAGAGAACTGTAACACCAAGTTTATTCTACAAGCCAATTAATACGTTAAGTGAAAAGTGAACAGATAAAATGTGTGCTACAATATGAGTGAAATGAAAAACCAACGTAAATAAAGCAGAAATTCTCAAGAACATACAGCATACATTAAATAGTTACTTCAAGGCTACAATGGAACCGCTTCATCAAGGCAAACAGTTCAGTTCTCTGACGATTTTCTTGTTGTGAAGTGCGCTTTTGCACTGATGAAAAGGCTCCATTCAGGAGCAGCAATAGCTAGTTGCTGTATGTTCTTGAGAATTAGTGCTTTATTTACGTTGATTTTTCAATTGGCTCCTATTAATATGTTTAAAAATTGTTTTTTTTTTATGAGAAACTGATTGTGTATCCGTAGTTTAAAATATTGAATGAAAAAATAAACCTAATTACATGAATCAGCGCTTTAAACACAGATCGAATTTTGCTGATTCTCCAAGTACATGAAAAGGTTTAACGTAGGATAACTTATAAGGTACAAATTTGTAAATTTAGTTAAAGATTGCTTTAGATTTCTAGGAGTTTATTTCTTTTTTTTGAAAAAAATATCTCAAAGATCCTACTTAACTTTGTTTTGAAATTATTTTCGTTTTCATTTTGCTGTCATATCCTTTGTCAATAAATCTTTGAACTATTTTTCTCGAAAGCTTCAGAAGTAGCTAACTTTCTCGAAAGTAGCTTTTCTGTTATTAGCAAGCTTCTTGCTGAAAAATAAATGGTTCTGTGGCTGTCGCGTATTTTCATATCTAAAGTGGTATTTTAAAAAGTTTGCTCCATTTTTAGAGGAAATAAATATTAAACTAGAAGAAATAAACAGAAAAATCACCGTATTTGTTAGAACTTAAATTGTATACTTAAAATTTATCGATTTTTTTTTTTTTTTTTTTTTGATCACTTAATCAAAATAAAAATTAATTTGATCTATTAGGAAAAATATTTATTTTCATAGTTTATTTTAGTCGAGTCTCAACTTACTAGAGGAATGCGTTCCGCGTAAGTCAAAAATTTGCGTTGTGGAAAAAGTATGTGTAAGATTTTTCTATAAACATACCCAATTACTTGAGACATTCGAAAACACCCCTGAAACTGTTTGAATACATTTCTTAGCCATTTATTCCCACTTTTACATGAAGAACTGATTTTTTACTGTATTTAAAAGAAAAGCAGTGATATTCAACATAAAATAGTTTTCCGATGCACAAAATCTGTTGGAGAGACACTGTGATAGTACTGTGCAGTAGATACAGTAATTACGTTCGACACACGGTTTAAGGGCTCAAGTATATCGAGCATCTTCATCTTTTCTTTATTTGTCTAAAACTATCCCTTTTTCCTTCTATTTTCATACTTTAGATAAAGAGCATGCTGTGGTGAAATTATATTTATATTATCAATAATATAAAGGCGATATTTAATACCAGCGATTCATTTCCGAAATTGTTCTTTTTGAGGGAGAGGAATTTGCGTTGCTCTGAAATTCGTTTCTCATGAAAAATTTTCGTTATAGCTATTTTACGTCCAGTCGAATCACGATGCAGCGCGAGTCGACTGTACTGAATTTTTAAATTTTCTTTTATTTTGGGCTAATTTCTGCTCATTTCTTCATTTAACCACAGTTGAAGATCTTGTCTCTAAAAGACGTTATTTTTTTTTCTATTTCTGAAAAAAACGCAAACTTCGAACAGTAAAAAATCCGGACAGTATAAATATTTTTAAATAAAAAAAAGAAGAAATGACCTAACCGCTTCTGGGGCAAAACTGAATGACTTACGCCCTTTTGGGACAAACAAATAACGAAATGAAATGACTTACTTTTATTTAAAAGTAATCAAGCATATTATTTTCATGTATATAAAGCATAAATTTCAGATCCAGAATTTTGTAAGATAGTTCGTTAGAAAAAGCTCCACAAAACGAATTTACCATAAATCGTTTTTTACAAATTCCATTTCCTCATTACTATCACTTTTTTCACTTATATTTAGCTTTAGGTGTATCCTTTTATTGCTGCAATATTGTTCATGAATGTAAAAAAAAATCATACAGTTTGTTAGATTTTAAAGCTTCGAGTAATTTCAAAACATGATTTTTTTTTCTTGTTTCATATTGCATTTTGGTTTTATTAGCTCAATATGAACTCAAGAAAGTTATACTTGATTAAATCATTTTCGGCACAAAACGTATTGTGACTTTGTTGCTCTTTAAAAAAACACAAACGTCACCCTGTTTTCCAAAGCGAAATAATTTTGTTAGCAATTTTTTTTATTGTTAATGTATTGTTGGAAATGTGCTGATATCTTTTCTATCAAAACGTCAATTGTTGAAAGTTTTGACTTAACGCCGTTTGGCAACAAGTTCTTCATTTGTCTTTTTAAATGAAGAAATATTAGTTTTTCTGTTTTGTTACTTAAACCACCTCAAAGGGATTTTTACATTTATCTTGGGACTTAAAATTAGTTCAGTATTTAAACGGTAAAGCACAAATAGGATTTAAGAAACCCAATAAATGTCGATTATTCGATATATCTAATATTACAGTTTATAACTGTATTTTTTAATTATAATATGTATATATTTATCATAGGGGAAGGTCGCCGTCAATGAACCGGTTCCATGACTAGACCGCGAAGATAATTACCGTACCAGAGTTTGTGCAATCAGATTTAAAACCTTCTTTTGTCTGAAAACAGTCTACTACAGAGTCGTCAATTAGCTAGAGTTTATTAATCACAATGGTTATCGGTCAGAAATGATTCCTACCATTATCTTACTAATCATTGGGATTTTCATTTAGTTATAACATGTTTTGAATATCACTGATTATCTAAACGTGAATATTGACTTAAAAGGCTTTTCAAGTACAATTCCCTATACTTCATGTTTCATCATGATTCGTCACAGCAGTAACACCTATAAGTACATTCAAAATGACGCAGTTGCTATCATTGGAACACTAGGTGTTTCCATGAATGGACCACCTGAAAAAGTGTTTCATTCATGGAAAATCTCAAATATTGCGTAACTTCAGTTCAATTACCTTTGAAAATTGATCAGTTGCTTTAAATTAAATATGACAATGAAAAAAATAATCTCAGTAATTCAAGAAAACTCTTATACTTTATTATAATTTCAAGTCAATTTTTTTATGAAATTGATTAAAAGTTTAAAAGGAATAATACAGTTTCAAATTTACTTTTGCTGTTCCAAAAAAATGCAAAAATTAGTAAAATATGGCCAGTGAACACGTGAGAGCATGTAAGTGCTACAGTAGCTCACAGAAATGGTGACATGAACCTTAACGAAGTCTGCCGACAATATAGAGTCCTGAAAGCAACTTTAAACAGTCGCATGGATGATAAAAACCATTTTGTTGTTACCCTAGTCACGTGTTAAAAATTTAGGAGATAAGCCCTCCGAAATAGGAATGTGATTAGTGAATCTGAGTCATATTTTGAAGCTAAAGAAGAAGTTTTTGGAATTATATCCGAAAAATTGGGGGAATTGGTCTTTCGAGAGGCTGAGGAAAATAACATGCCCCACAGATTTAATTAAGACAAAAAGTCTGTTAGTACTATAATCTCTGGTAGTTTGAGACTTAAGCTTTTGGTTTCAGTAATAAAATGGTCAAAAATGTTCTCTGAAATTTTAGAGAGCAAGTACAATCTTGCGTCAAACGAAAATTTTCAAAATCGATTTGACAAAATCATCAACAGTTCAAAAGAGGTTTAAAAGATATTAGATAAGAACACTGTCGCTTATTTTGAAAAAATATCAAGTGATGAACAAGGTGTGATGACAACAAATGTGTGTTGTGTGAGTGCTGAGGGTTTTTTATGTTCCTCTTATCCGAAAATAAAACATTTTAGAAAGTGAATCTATTTTTCTTTAACTTATTGTTATTTTTAGTGTTTATTGATCACCTGTTATAAATATTTGTAAGTTACGCATTGATTTTTTTTAATTTGAGAATGTGGTCCATCGATGGAAACTCTATGGTCCATCCATAGCAACCGGTAGCCATGAATGGACCACATGCTGAAATATTTATCTTTAATTTTCATTCTTTATTGTGTATATTTATCATAAAAATGAATATTATTATTAAAAGAGAAATATCCTGAGAAATTGTTCCTATGATTAACGCGAAATTTTAGTTGGATTTCTTTTCTAAAAAATCGAAAACTGTTATGTGGTTCATTGACGGCAACCTTCTCCTATATACTATACTGTACATATCGCCACCTCGGAGCAACAATAAGATATCTAGTCCCAGAAATAACGCTAAGATATCTTACTGTTGCTCGGAGTCGATGATATACATATTATTATTATTATTACTATCATTATTATTATAACATATATATATTTTTAATTATCATTTCTATATATTATTTTTAGCATATATAAGCAAGTTTCGTAAGCACTGTAGCTTCACAACTCGATTAATTCAATTATTTCTTTTATATAATTGATTTTATAAAACTTATAAACTCACTTTTAAAAAAATGTAGTATTTTCCTTTTAAACTGCAATTATATCAAATGCGGTATTTTATACATGAATTAATTGCAAAATTATTTTGCTTTGACTTGCATAAAAGAGAAGAAAGGCTGTCTAACATCGACTTCGATCTCGTGGTTTAAAGGGCTTTATATTTGAAGCATTAAAAACTTTTTACATTCCTAATTTTAGCATAAATGTTAATAATTTAGTTCGTAAAAAATACGAATGGTTTTTTTTTTCGATACGAAAGTTCAAAAAAAATGCTCGACTCATGTTACGTACCACACACGTCAAATTCTGTTTCAGCATGAGCATGATTTTGTTCAGTTTTTTTTTTTTTTTTCTTTTTATACATTTTATAAATATAATAGTGGAAAAACTCCTTTTTCAATTATGAAAGAAATTCAACTAATAAATAATGTACTTTTAAACCATAAATAACCCAGTTCAACACAAGCGTTTAACATCCTTTATACAGAATCCGTAGCATTTATTTAGTTTTAGTTTTTAACTTGCTATTAAAGGGAAAGAACAAAAAAAAATCGAGAGTTTCACGTTATTTCTAGTGTTTAATAAGTTAAGTATAACGGTAGGTGAATCCAAAAATAAAATTTTACTATCGATATAATTGTGACCTTTGTCAATTTGTAACATAGTTTATATTTTTGTTTAATTTGAATGTATCTATTTTATTTGATTGTGTCTTCACGTCAGAAAAACTCAATTGTCCTACTGTCAAAAGCAGCATAGAAGATTATTACACTTCACACATTTTTCCACACATGCTCGACTTTTGTCAAATTCAGCTGTTAAAATGATAATAGTTTTCTTGAATGGTGATTTTCAAATCGCTAAAGTTGAACAGAAACATTCCGAACCTCTTGGCTGACTCAGTAAAATACGAAATGAAATTCCCCAGTTTAAAAATCATGACATTTATTGTCGATAATAAACAAGTTGTAGTAGCTTTTTTTTCGACATTTTATTGCAAGAAAAATATATGCATCAAATGACTTATGTGCTCTCATATTTCAATCAATATTTCTTTGGAAGTTGGAAGTACTCTTTGTAGTACATTGCAAACCCGAAAAAAAAGGACTGCCAAAAAAATAAATATTTTGCAATTTCCTTTACAAATGGGGAAATTGAAAATTATTTCCTGCTAAATAAACGGTGATCAAATATCGTTCGTAACACATAATTATTTCTATTCATCTATTTCTATTATTATCTTATTATTATTTTATTCATTTCGGTTATAAATATATGCATCAAACAAATGACGTATATATTGTCATTTTTCAATCAATATTTTTTTGGAAGTTGGAGGTACTATTTGGAGTGCATTTCAAATCTAAAAAAAAAGTGTCAAAAAAAAAAAAAAGAAATATCTTGTAATTTCCTATAAAAAATGGAAACTGAAAAATATTTCCTGCGAACGAAACAGTGACCACATATCGTTCATAGCACATAATTATTTCCATTCATTGTTTCGCGAATAATGTATATTCATGTGCTTGCGAAACAAAAAGTTGCGTGTCCTTGCAACGTAATAATGCCAGCCCGAAACTGAACGTAAGCATTAGCAATATGCAATGAGATTGATGCATTTCTACTACTATTACGTTATTATATATATATATATATATATAAAGCTTTATGTTTTATTTCATTTTGCATTTTATTAATAGAACTGTTATCTACAAAGATCTTTTTTTTTTCACAGGGAACTTAAAATTATTTTTTCGAATTTTCTTCGAAACTGTCATTGAAAATGAGAAGTGCAGTAAGTGCTTTCCAAAAGATTTTCATTTCAAGAATTTAATATCTCTGAACGAAAAATCAATGCAGAGATTTTGTAAGAATAATTCGGAAACATAAACTGTCCTGTCAACGAATTTTTAACAACGTTAACTATTACAGTAATATTTTGTTTTTCTTTTTGAATGAAATATTAACTTTTGGTAAAATTTCTGATTAAAAAAATTTTGTGCAAAAAATGCATTGAGAAATAAAAATGGATGAAGTGCAGCGGAAGTGAAGGGCAGTAGTTTTAAAATGTTAAGTAATAGAATGTTTTTCTTTATTATCTAGGCTAGGCAGAAAATCATAGTTTTGTACTTCCCGAATAAACTGTCAGAAAAAATGAAAACAATTGCTTGTTACCACGGTTCGTCATTTCTAGCCTATTTATCAATAAAAGAAAAACAGCAAAAGGGATGAAAACAGATGTTATAAGCTATATAAATATTACAAAATATGTTAAAACTAAATAAAAAGAATAAATTAAAATTGACAAACTTAAAAACTGAGGCTAAGGATTTGAGATAAGAAAATATATTTGTCAATGCTTAGTTGCTTAGAATCTCATTTTGTTCGAAAAATCTTGGCCAAAATACGTTGTTTTCGTTTTTCTTTTTTGATTTGAGCTAATTTTGTTCAATTTTGAATAGTTAAAAAAACTGCCTATAGTGAATTTTAAGGACTATATAAAATCCAAACTAAACATAGGTATTTCACCGACATAACATTTCTGAAAAAAGCTCTTAATAAAAAAAATATGTAAAAATGTGTCGGTTTTTTTTTTTTTTTTTTTTTTTTTTGACAAATTTAATGCGTTTTTATTCATGCTTTAAAAAATACATTTTTTAGCATAAGCGGAACAGAGGAAATAAAAACAGTCTAATCTAAAAAAACTAACGCTAAAAATATTCTTAGAACCCAAAAATACAGGTTGTCCTGAAATAGACTAACTGTTTTAAAAAATGTATGTCAGGAAAACGATTAATGATAAAAAACAAATTCTTGCAAAAAATTCATGTTGTGGGCCGTAATGTTTTTCTCCCACAGTCGAAATTCACCGAGCTTTCCTCTGACCGCTGCCGACGGTAGACATTTTGAAAACATTGTTATGTAATTTTGTTCATTAAAATATTTTTCCGAAAAATTATGCTGCAATTTTCTATATTTCTTTAATTAACGGGCTTATTCTCTGCAGCGCCATCTGTTGGAAAATTTTTGAACTAAAATTTCGATTTCGGGGGGGGGGAGGAATTTACGGCCCACCTCATGAATTTTCTGCAAGAATTTTTTTTTTAATTTTTATAATTAACCTTTTCCTGTTATAATATTTTGAAAACCGTCTAGTTCAGTACACCCTGTAAAAACACTGTCCAAATTTTGTATGTGTTTTTAATTTTTTCTATTTAAAAAAGTAGTTTTAAAATGTTATAGAAAACCAATCTGCAATCTCTTGTGCACTTAGTACTGTCGAAATCTATGTTTTCCTTGAATTAAAGTGTAGTAAATTCAAAGAAAACTGCAAACGATTTCCTTTGTGATGTGATCTTTATTTTCAAAATAAACTATCTCTTTTTATATTTAAATGCAGTTTTTAGTTGACACTGTAAGCATTGATACGTAAATTTTTGACTTGCTCAAAAGTCTTCGTATTTTTTAAATAGCCACATTTCAAGAATTATATTTTTTGTACACGATTTTCAGCTGTATCACTTTCAAACAAAGTTATGTCGGATCAAATTCACTCTTTAGTTCGTCGTTTATATATGCTTTAAATATCCGCCTAGACTCTTGTGTTAGTTGTGATTGTTCAAAATTGAACGAATCATCGCTCCAAATAAAAGAAAAGAATGAAACAAGCAAATGTTGAAATGAGGTACTCTGGCACGATATCTTACTATCAAAAAATGATTTCTTCGAAGCAGACGATTATCTCAAAAGTTATTAGTGAGGAGACAGGCACACTGACAGACCGACCGACATACATATCCCCAACTGAAAACTCCCTACATTTAAATCTTATACTCCTCAATACTCAATTTTTTATTTTATTTTTTACCTTTATTTCTTTTATTTATTTGCTTACTTACTTATTTACCCTTCTTGTTTAGTTATTAGTTTTTAAATGTTTTTACGATACAGGACTCTTTTTATGTTTTATTTTAAATTAACGTGAAAGTAAACGCCTTGTTTATCGAGTAAACACGGTGTGCATGTTATACTCTATTAATAAAGTCTTATAAAAGCATTTTGTGGAGCTATACCCTAAATACTGGGTTAGTATGTTCTCAGTGGATCATTCATTTGAGAAATTATACTCCATGCGCAGGCGTACTGAATTTGCATTCCATAAAGGCAAATATTCCATTAGCAGACTAAATGCGATCTAATAGAATAAAGTGCATTGTATTTTAAAACGTAACAGTTAATCCTGAAATCATTCGAACTGTTTACATAGTATCGAAATCGGATCAATCTGTTGTTTCAATTTTACAGGAAAGAGAAAAAACATATCACGCTCTACACACTTATTTTTCTAAAATAAGTTTTTTTTTTTTTTTTTTCGTCGGACAAACATTCGGTGGGTGACCTCATTTTAGTGTCCTTTTTAAAATTAGCAATGTTGTCTAATTCTTTACAAAAAAAAGGTAATAATAATAATTAGACTGATCAGGATTTGAACTAAATCGGCCTTATTTTGTTTAAATTTTCCATTCATATTCTAATTAAACTCATATGGTCACTCACTTTTAGGTCATGTACTCAGCTGTACAATCAAAAGTGTGGAAAGATTAAGTAATTAATTGTAATAATGTTTTTGATGATACCCATACGTTTTTACTGTGGCTCTGGCTATATGGTAAAAGGACGGATTGAGCTGGTTTAGCACTAAACAATTCCTTTACTATATCTTCAAAACTTTAGTAGTTTTATAACTCTACAGCTACAAGGCTGTTGGATGTTAATTTTATTTAATAACTTCTTATTTAACTATAGAGGGCGCAGTTTGCACTCATGTATATTAAATGGCTAATAAAGGTGTTAGTAGTGCTGAAAAATCGATGATGTTAGTGTGTCTTGCTTAACATATTTAGACTGCGGATAGTTCTTGTGTAAGCGAAATATTTTGATTCCCTTGTACTGTAGTGCGTACAAAGGCTATTCATGCATAAAATATTCTGCACAAGAACTCTCGTTCTTTAATACAGTTACAATCGCCACCTCATTTATAATCAACAAAAGGAAGTTATTGCTATGACAAGTACAGGAGTATTCAGAGGTATGAATAAATAATAATTGAATGGCTTAGCTTGAAATAGTTAGTAAAACCCTATTTCGTTTACAACGACAATTAGTTAGGGGACTCACTTTCTCTATTGATTTAATCGTTATTCTTCTTGTTTAAAGTCTATGCTCAATATTAAAGAAAATAAAACTTTTTTTCATTCGAAATAAATAAATATCTTTGTGCAAAAAATATTTGTAGGGGAATGTGAGACAAATTTAAATAGCAGGCAAAGTGAAATGGTGAAATATTTACTCTGATTTTAGCACCAACTATCTCATAATATTTCAACTATGTAATGGCACATGTAGTCTATTTCAGTAAGGTAAAAAGTACAGCCGACGATTAAAGCATATGATAATACAGGCAGTTTTCAAAAATTGATACACATATTGTAATTATGCTGCAAGTCAAAAATTATTTTTGTAATTATAAAATGATAAAGTGCTAACTATTAACATTTGAAATATTAATTGAGAACTTCAAATATTCGGTACAGTATTTATTTAGTTAATATCTGTTCCTCAGAGCCAGAGTGACGTAATTCCCATGTTGCGATTATCTGTTTATCAGTGCATTGTATGTAAAAACCTATTCCGCATCGAGCCATGTGGACATAATTCTTTTTTAAAAAATCCTTTTCAGTTTTTTACCAGGGTTAAAAGAGCGCGCGTCCCATCTTTTGCATGGGCGAGAAAAAAGTTCTGTACTGTAAAATTATCATAATGTGACATACATCGTTCTGGCTCTGAGGTACAGATATTATGCTTACATTTTCATTTCAAATACTATTTACAATTGGTCAAATACATGCGGGGCAAAGTGTATGGGGCAAAAAATAATTTATTTCATTTTCTGATTCAGTCATGTACTAAATCACTTACGTATTCGACTATAACAGTTCGTTCATTTACATCCCTTCATTTAGTAATTCACTTATATTTATTCATTCATTCACTTATTTTCTTATTCAGTCACTCTTTTAACTCACTCATTTATTTTTTTTTCATATATTAATTAACTTATTTATTTGTTAATTGTTTCATTATCATATTCATTTATTCATTGAACCTGTGGCGACTTAGCCTTGTAAAATAGTGAATGTAGGTTGGTCTTGCATAAATTGTTTTTCATTATTGTAATTGCGTTAGCATAAGCATATGACGCTCGTTGTTATAAAGAAATGGAAAAATAAAATTAGTCAACGTCTTGTTCTAAAGTTGATAGCAACAGATTTTAAACGTGCGAAATATCTAACGGGAAAGAGAATACGCTGGAAAATAACCTCTGAATTGTGGTGAATGCGTTCCGAGAAATGAAAAATCACATTTTATGATTCATTTGATCAAAAATATCTTTTTACAATCAAAAAGAAAACGTTTTATTCGAAAAAATATTTTATTCTTATTTGCCCATGAAAAAAGGAAACATTTTCCACTTTTTTTAAGGTGAAAAATCCTTAATTTCATCAAACAATGCTTTTTTTAAAGTTGTGATTGTATTGTTGTCTGTGAACGATATGTTTAAATACTCGAAAAGTCGATCGCTTGCGGGTTTTTTTTTTTTTTTTGCTTCCTTTTCATATGGAAGGAAAGTTCCTAGTCATAGTTTAAAACACGTATAAGAGCGGACTACAAATGAGGCAGTGAGAAGCAAAGGGGTGCAACTTCGAATTGCGCAAACTTCTGACCAGCACTTTTAAGTATTTAATAAATTTCTTCGCTTGTAAAATTTTCTTTTTAATATTTTTAAAAAATTGCAATTTATCATAAAACAAAATTTGTTTAGAGAACATATAAGGCAGTGAGAAGCAAAGGGATGTAAGTGGCAAACTTAAAAATTTGGATATAACTAGTACACATGTTAGGTGAACCTTTCCTCTGTCTTGGGGCAAGAGATGGTACTAGAAGCCCAGGTAGTTACTGCTATACAGCATGATTTAGAAAAAAAAATTCAATAAAAGCCTACCTAGGATGTTATCTTTAAACGCGTCTTACTCAAAACTTGAAAATGTCCACTTACATCCCTTTACTTCTCACTGCCTCAAATGATGTCACACTTTAAGGGGGAGGGGGTCGGGAAACTGTGACAGTCTGTGACAAGGAGGAGAAAGAGGGAGTAACAGAAAGTGCAATCGTGCATATTTTTATGAAATGTAGCCTAACAAGTGACAAAGAAGAGGAGGGGATACAGGCCGGACGAGAGGCCATGTCAGCCTAGTTGGAAACTAGAGGCCCGTCGCTCGAAGGGGCCAGGTTTAGAATCCGAATAGTACAAATTTGACTAGTTTTATGGGGGGAGGGGCGGTGACCAAAACGACAAGGGGCCCACAAGGCTCTCGGCGGCCCTGAGGAGATAAGGTAAAGCGTGACACTTTGTGACAAAGGATGAGAATGGGTCAAAATGTTGAAAAACTCACACGGACAGTCCCAAAATATTACACAAAGTAGTTTACTAATATCCTCAAGGAGAAAATCATATACTTTCCTTGGCTCCTGAAACTTATAACAACTTTAAGCAAAAAGGACCAACTTAATTCTCAGACACGACTTTCATATTCATTAAGTGAGAAAGTTCTAATTAAAAGAATATCGGCAGCTAATGGACCGTTTTGAATAGCTAAATGCATTGTTTATAACATTATCTGCATGATACTTAAATCTGACTTATGAAATCATCTGCAGCTGCTGTTTGATGGGAGAGATCAACTGAAGCGGGAGGATAATAAATTTCTCTAACAATATCCGGTGAATTGAATAATATATATTACAGATAATTTTCAGACTTCAAATTTTCATGTTAAAATAGATCCAAGCTCGAATAAATTCCGGCTAAATTAAATATTGTATTTGAAAAGGTTTTGGTTAGTATAGGATACACTAAAGTGAATATTTCTCGCACAAATCTTAGTTGTACGAGAATTTAAGTTAAGAAGGGGAATTTAAACGACTAATAAACTGCTTTTCTACTAACTACTTGATGGGATTTAAGAGTAAGAATTAAACTAGGGCTCACAATAGGGTAATTTTTCGGCTGTAAGAACGGAAGTTATTTTGACTATCATTGTTTGCCAAGTACAAAGGCCTAGCTATCAACTAGGAGTTTAACTTCACCATGGTGTGGCGAGAAAGCTGCGAATTGCAGAACACACCTTTCTTGTTTATGACCTCTAGTGTATATAAGCTCTATGGGTGGGAGGGAGATGATTTAAATCTTTAGGCATCAAAATAAAAATTTAAAAATATATTTTTAAGAAATTATTAGAGTTTTGAGAAATTATTCGCAATGATCAGTTAATTAGTAATATTATTGTCGACTAGGGGGCAAATCACTCACGTTTGGACTAAACACAAAAATTTTCGTTTCCTGTACATTGGGGGCCATTTGCAGTCCTATTACATACCCTAGGATCTGGCATTAATTCTTTAATAAATGGCAACACTATCGGCGGATAGCCATTACTACTAAAATTTTGTTACTCAGTTTCCCTACGGCGTCTAGGCTCTTCGATGCAAAACTGCACCAGGAATCTTATTATGCCGAGAGTATTCAAAGTCAAACAAATATGAAAAGGACTTTCTATATGCCGTGGAAAAGACACTTAATTTTCTTAAACTTGGAAATCCACCAACTAGAGTCAGGTTTGAGCCTGTGCCTTTGTGTGTAAGAGGCCAACGCCAAACCACTATACCACTCTACTGCCCGTTACTTATGAAAAGTAATAAGCATTCTTTTTTCAGCAGACCATTTTAGTTTAACCCACTTTTAAATCCTGTCTGTTTAGTTTCAAAGTAGCTTAAACTTTCACTCATAACCTTCAAGACAAACAAGCCTTAAGATAAATGTGTTTCAACAATTTTTAAAATATTTACTTCACAGTCAGACATAGTAGCATTCCTATTTCAACAACAAATCCATAAATTTGTTCGTTTTTCCCTTAAGGAATCAAAAGCACGAGCTGGTTGCAAAGGTAATACTTCCGACTGCTGGTAATATTCTCAAATCAGAACTTCAGCATGTATTTGCCTATTACCTTTGAAATGCAATGCGAAATGTAAATTAACGTTGGCTTGCACTTAAGCAAAGCTCTTGGGTGCACTTTGGATGGAAAAATCATTATTTCTGACGCAAAAGAAAAGGATTTTATCGCAATATAAAAGCGTACTACGTTAAGGAATAACATTCAAAAGCTTATCTGTCCTTTGCTGCTGAATAATTCAGACAACAGTATATATGATATTAATTAGCATAATCTTTCTCCCACGTACTGCCTTGCGTTATTCTTTTCATTTTAAATGCATGGAAAATGTATTATTTAGTGCTATGCAGTCCTTTTTTCGTCTTGAATTTAAAATCTCTTTCGTAATAAAACATGTTTAAGCTGGCATAATTTCTCTGAATCACAACATAAAATTCAAATTTAAAAACTTTTCACTCTCTGTTTATTATAGAAACATTTCATCAAAAAACAACTAGACAACGCTGCAAAAGGATCAAACATGATAATCAGAGATTATTTTCAAAACACCGCAGTAGCTAGTTAAGGGACGTACAAGCTATTCTAAAATTATATGGGGAAAAAAAGCGTTTCCTCTACCTATGACTTTTTACATTTCAGTATAAAAAATGCTGTCTTAAGAATATCAAAGTACTCATTCGAAACGGGAAATTTCAAAAGTGTTTAACCGACTTAAATATTAGTTATTTCCGTATGTATTTTTCTCATAAATAATTAATTAACAGTATTTCATCTAAGCATCATTCTTAAAAATTTCGTCGATTTTTTTAGTAAAAAAATATTTTTTTTAAGTGAAAAGATGCATTTTACCGTTGTCATGAGTTTATTTTCGATCAAAAAATATTTTTAAAACCAAACACGTATCATAATCTAAAGCCCGTGCATGAACGTTTCATGTAATATTTTGTTATGTACCTGCGGTGCATACCACTTGAGAAATTCAAGTTTATCAAATTAAAATTATAAAAGTTACGATTTTCGAACTGATAATACACAAGAATGTAAAATAATGCTAACTTGAAACATTTTCAGGGTTTACCTACACTCTCAGAAATGGACTTTCAAATTTGACGAAATTTTCTTCGTTTTTGACGAAACCACTTCCAGGGATATGCTCCGAGCGAACATTTCGTCAAATTGAAGAAACTGCTTTTGTTAGTGGTTTGAGGATGCGAATTTCGTCAAATGTAACGAAATATTTCTTCATTCTAGTTTCGTCAAATTAACAATCATTTTCGTAGTTTTGAGAGCATTCGTTTCGTCAAATTAATTTCGTCATATATGAGGACGTTAATTTCGTAAATTTTTAAGAAAATTTATTTCCTTTTTTTTTTCTTTGAGCTCATTAGTTTTTTTTATTTTTGAGAATACAGTCGAACCTCGTTAATTCGAACACGCTTAAAACAAATAACTGCTGAAATGAACTTTTTTGCAATCCTTGTCTTATTGTTTATTGTTTTTCGGATAAAGCGAACCACGTTTTTAATCGACTTTAATGGTCCCTTTAAGTTCGTTATAACGAGGTTCGACTGTATTTTATAAGATTCGTGTGCGTGTGATCAAATCGTAACTTCAGAATCTTACCACCGAAGTTTCCCACTTTAATGCGTATAGTCACTTCCACAGGCCCGTCATTTATGGGGTCGGGGGGTCAATTGACCCCCTCCCCCTCCCGTCTTGATTTTTGAACATTCATGTTTTTACACATGAATGGCCGTCGTTTTAGTTGGTTTTCTGTAAAATTTTTATTGAGTACAGACTCTTTGCCATATTTGGGAAAAAATTTAAATAACGGGCCTGCAGCCCCCCCCCCCATCAAAAAAAGACAAGTAATTGTTAAAAAAAGAGGCACATAAAATATGTCAAATAAATTTTTATTTATGTAAAAATGCAAACAAACAACTTCTTAAAAAATTTAAAACAAATCATTGCAGATTAAACTCCCCTTGTTATCTAATTAAATCCCCATAATGGGGCTTTTCCTTCAAAAAATCTAATTTTTGTCGGATATTTACCAAATTTGGCACAGAGGTTCGTTATTGGAGGCTCGGGAATTCACACAAGGTCGTTTATGTCCCTCTATGGGTGGGGGGGGGGGGGCGGACAGACAACCTCGCATTGGGGGTTCTCCGGATTAAAAAAAGTTTTTGTCCGATCTTTTTCTAATTTGCCACAGAGGTTCTTAGGTGCTCAAGAATTACGCAGGGTATTTTTCATCACTTTATAAAGGGAGGGGGGGGTGCTAATTGAAAAAATCTAGTTTTTGTCGGATCTTTCCAAAATTTGGCACAGAGGCTCTTTGATGCCCGGGGATACACGCAGGGTAGTTTTCGTCCCTCTATGGGGGGGAGGCAACTCCTAGGGTAGTTTTCCTACAAAAAAAAAAATCCAGTTTTTGTTGGATCTTTCCGATTTTGGCACAGAAATTCGTTATTTGATGCTCAGGAATTCTCATAGGGTGGTTTTCGTTCCGCTATGGGGGCAACCCCCATACGGGGGGAGGGAGGTTCTTATGAAAAAAGTTTTTATCATATCTTTTCCAAATTTGGAACAGAGGTCCTCTGATGCTCTGGATTCACACATGGTAGTTTTCAACTCTCCATGATGGGGGGGGGAGCAACCCCGCATTGGGCGGTTCTTCTTATATAAAAAAAAGTTTTTGTCCGATCTTTTCTAAATTTGCCATAGAGGTTCTTTGATGCTCAAGAATTCACGGAGGTTAGCTTTCGTCACTCTATGGGAGGGGGGGGAGGTAATCTCGATGGGGGTTTTCCTTGAAAAAATTCATTTTTTGTCGGATCTTTCCAAAATTTGGCATAGAGGTTCGTTTATTGATGCTCAGGAATTCTCATAAAGTAGTTTTCGCCCCGCTATGGGGGACAAACACCAAATGGGGGTTTTTCTTTTAAAAAACCAGTTTTATCAGGTCTTTTCCAAAATTGTCACAGATGTCCTTTGACGCTCAAAAATTCCCGTTTTCGTCCCGCTATGGAGTGGGAAACCATGTGTGTGTCGGGGGGGGGGGGGGGGGGGGTCTTATAAAAATCCAGTTTTCGTCGGATCTTTTCCAGATTCGGCCCAGATGTCCTTTGATGCTGGAAATCCACATAGGATAGTTTCCCATGGGGTAGTATTCATATGGGGTACTACCCGATGTGATTAAAGGAAATATGTGACAAATTAAGAAAAAGATCTGACAAAAGCCTGGATTTTTGTAAGGAAAACTCCCCTAATGAGGGAGGGGGGGTGGCCCTAAAGCGGGAAGATTATTTCAAACTGTTTGAACTACATCCCGATGCATCGCTACGTCGCGATGTAAGGATGGCGATGCATCACGATGTAGAAATTCCTACATCGCCCTGCCCTACTGGGAATATAAAAGTGCTACTTCCTCAGCAGACATTGGGTTCTGGAAAAATAAATCATGTGTCACTTTCATGTACAGTTACATCGATATATGCTCGGGAGAAATTTGCTGTGGATTTTCTTCTTGATTGCATCGCGTGAAAAAAATTCCAGAAAAAAAAATATATTTTTATCCAACTTATACCACAAATTTCAAAGAAAAAGTACAATAAAATGGACAACTTTAAGTTAGTATATCTTTGTTCTAAAATTAGATACAGAAAATAAAATTAGATAATCTTAAGAAAAAACTTACCTTTTTCTTTTTCCAATCAATTATTTGTTTTATTAATTTTGCTTGTATGTAGAATGTTTGTTTGGTCAAATTTATGTTTAATACAGGAACTTTATTATTGCATGCATTTCATACTTCATACTTTGAAAACAATTCTCTGCCAAAATTGCAAAAGGTATTTGAAAATATAAATATTAAAAAAATGCAGATGTGAAATAAATCTTTTGGTAAAATTAGTGTAATGTTTGTTAAACAATTATAAAATATTCCTTTGCTATTTACCCCTAAATTTTTATTATTATTTCCAAACATGTGTAACATGAAATCAATGTATAATATATGAACACTCTGAATATTGTTATAATTATGGAAAAAATCTTCGTCTGTCTTGGTTCTGATTATCTCCATGATGTTGGATCCATCCTAAAAGAGTTTTAAAAAGAAAATATATGTATAATAAGTAAATGTGTAAGTTCATGGGTGTATGCCCTCATGCACGCACATTGATCTTTTTTCTATTTCTAGGAAAGTTTTACGATTAAATGCAGCAGCTTATCTCTAAAATAAAGCTTTTTTCCACAATATCTTTCAAAAGCTGAGCTTTTTTCCCCTTTAGTTAAAAAGCTACGATTCTCATGTGACTTTAAAGAGCATCTGATTTCATTTTCATTACTTTTCAAAATATGATTATTTCGACGGTGACAGCTATTTTTCCAAGCAGATTGCAAGAATGAGTTATTTTTACAGCGGATGGGCAAAATTTTTATTTAGGCAGACAGACAATGATTTATTTCTCTCAGTTGGTATCTGAAATTAATTTCTGAATAGCATTCTGGAATTAGGGTTTCTTCAATTTTTCGACAATCAGCATTACTTAGCCATTAAACTAGTTGATTCCTTTGCATATCAAGTCGTGAATTTTTTTTTTTTTTTTGAGCTATAAAAAAAAATTAAGGGTGCGACAATTGTTGATCTGTGATTTGTTTTTTTTTTTTAAATTTATTTTTTATTTCAGCTGACAGCCAAAATACACCGTTTTCTCCCGACTTTCGTTTTAAGATTTGCAGTTTTCTTGACGAATGTTTTCTGAAGTACTCCCTCCACCACAAATTAGTTCTATTAAGATACTAACAAATTAAGTAGTACTGAAACTGATGATTATGATTTATTTTTACTTTTTTCCGAGATTTTATTGTGTTATGTTATCAATAAGCAACATTTATTTACCGAGCCTTACCTCCTTAAACCACTACCAAATTAGAGTCAAAAACCCCAGGGCTCCAACACTCGATTAATTGATAGTATAGTACCTTGAAATCATTAAAAAATATTCAAACAAAATCATAAAATCGTCAGAATTAATCGCTGGTGCAAAAATATTCAAACGTCGCTCTACTAGTTTGAGACGGAGGGAGTCTTACCAAGGAAGTATTACCTTTTCCCCAAGCATATTTGATTTCTAAAATATGCAATTTTCACGCAGTAAATAAAAAACACGCCAAGGGAGAAAAGTTGCCAAAGACAGGAGAAAATCCAAGAACATAGTGCTTTTCCTTGTTTGCGTCTTGAGAACTAATTGACCGATATCAATGGATTTTTTTTTTCGATTATCCTTTCAATTTTTCAACTAAAGTATAGCTGTTCGGTTAAAATTTCAGATATTTTACTTTGCATTCAGCAAAAATCACAACTGTAACTTACATTTGGATTGATTGGTAGTTCATCTATAAAATGCTTCTTAATCTGGTGTCATGTAGACCCGGATTTCTCATTTTTTGTTATATAATTTTATTACCATATTATGCAAATATGGTAATAAAATTAATGCTGCATTAATTTTAGCCGTAGAAACTATGTATAGTAGAAAAACTCATAATTATCATAAATCATGTAACACAAATTGACATAGAAAAACTTATAAATTTAGTGTATTAAGTGTGGAAATAAACAACAAAAAATGCTTATCATTATTATTTTCAAAACATGCTATTATATATGTAATTTTTTTTTCAATCGAGGTTAAACATTAAAACTCTATTTTCATTAATTTATTTAATTTGCGGAAAAATTGAAAAACATATTGAAAAAATTCTGCTGAAATATCAAGCACAAAGATAGAGTTCTTTACGGAAATTAATATTTTCTCTAGATTAAAATGATTTGTTTTAAATTGATATTTACTTCACCTCATGCTTCATGCAAGTAAAAACATAAAAAAAAGGCTTCACAAATAATGAAATATTGATACAACATAAACATTCACGAGAAACATCTGCTGAAGGGAAAGATATTATATAAACAACATGAGGTACGCCTTTAAAAGTCCTGCCACCAACGAGCATAACAAAAAAAAAAAAAGGTCATCGTTTCGGAACCAAAAGCTGCTATAAACGGTTTGCATTAATTTTTTATTGCATCAAGCGCTTTTTTTCTTCGAGTATCATAGGTTTGTTTAAAAGGTTACTAAACAATTATTTAAAAATATTTTGTGCCATAAAGTTCTTAATTCTTTTTAGATTAGTTATTTCTTCAAAATCATATTTTATTTTGCTATTAAAATAATGTTGTTTACCCATTCCAAAATATTATTTCTAATGGGTAGAGCAATATTTCATTGAAAATGATAAGTGTACGAACACTTTTGGGAGCAACTGTATAAATTATAACATTGAATAAAACATTACATGTAGAGTGGAAGAAGAAAAAATATCAATACTTATTGGGGGATGGGTACATATTTGTTTAAGAAAATAAAAATGCAGAGTGAAAAAAAATTTGAACTATTAAACTAAAAAATACACTTTGTTTTACAGAATTATTTTTGTAAAATTCATGGAGAAGTATGAAAACACATAACCATGCAATATATTCAAAGTTGAAATTAAAATCTTCAAAGTTCTATGACTTTTGTAAAAGCGCTGTATTTATCATCTGCGTTAGTTTAGCTACGGTGGATTTTTTTTTTTTTTTTTTGTAAGTTTAAATTTGCACAAATTCTGTGGTCATGTTTGACATTTTTTTTTCAACGAAATAAAGGAAGTACGTTTTTGGAAACTAATGTCAATAAACCAACATTTTCTTTTGCAAATAAAAAAAATAACGCTAGTTAAGCCTAACATGGAGGTGACTCAAAGTTAGTTCAAAAAACACACAGAGTTCTAAACCTAATCGAACGTTTCGTTTTCAATTTTAATGTGCTTTAAACACAACTATAAGCACAACACTAAACAAAAATGTAACAATAAATAAAAGAAAAAGCACATTGCACATACAAATTTCAATAAATACTAACCTTTTTTTATGAATCCTTTAGGATAATTTAACGCGAGCGAATACAAGACTAAAACGAAAACTCCCAGAATGCACTGCAATATGACGAAATCGGGACGAAATAATTTCGTCAAAAATTTGAGATTTCTGGTTTTGTCAAATATCACGTGATTTGGTGACGAAAGGATCGTCGAAAATAACGAAATAGTGCTCGAGGATTGCCAAATCGTTAAAATTGAGCGTTTCATTTTTGACAGTGTAATCAATTGCTTGAACAAACTGTTCTTACTTAAAGTACTTGTTATAACTTTCTTAAAGTGATCTTATTCGTTCAATGAAAATGTTAAATTATTTTTTTCTGATAACTTAATTGAAAATTTAATTTTAATACCAACGTTTTACAACCATTATATGCTATACTAGTGACCGTTAAAAACTTTTCTAGTGTTTATTTATTTATTTTCCTCCAAAGCTCTCAAGCACGCAATCAGCGTTGCTTAAATGGTTCATAGATTTAATAGATTTTTAGTAAAATTTTAATAGGTAATTTATCTAGAGTGAAGTTGTGGCTTCTACTTAAACTTAAGGTTTAGTTAGGGTCATTGAAAAATGAAGCAAATAGAAACAAACTATATTATGATGCTTGCAGAGATTTTTTGGACGCTTGTGGATTTTTAAGGTATCCGACTGCGTTAAAATCGGCATTTAAGATGAAATTTTCGCAAATAAATGTATAATTCCGTTTTTTTTTTTTTTTTTCGATTCATTGGATTTCTAAAACTGTATTGCTTTTTACTCTACGTGAATTATAACTGGAGTTTTGGCTGTTTTAGTATACAGAGTCGTACACCAAACGGTATACGACTCCAGACCTATGTGGTGTCGAGACCGGAAGTTGTATTAAAATGAGTTTTCTGAGGCATACTTTTGAAAAGAAAAAAGCTCTCTATTATAGCAATGATATCTCAAAACGTTATTCAAGTATTTTAATAAAATTTTCTGAGGTGTTTTCTGTAATATGCTTGATGTTTTCTTCTAAAAACTAAGCTGAATTTTAGAATTAAGTATTTTTTTAGTGCATAAAATTAAACAAAAGCATTTCTTTTTAATGCCAATGAAGGAACTCTGTTCAGTTGTATTTCATAACCATTGAAAAACAAGAAATCATTTACAGCAAAACACACATAAGTGTCATAAAAATGTATTCCTACAAAGATTGATGCGTGATAATAACTTAATTTTTTCAATAGCTGTTAGCGTAAGACACGAGTTTCACTATTTTTTTTTTTTTTTTTTCAAAAATAATGGTTTGAAAATTTGTTTTTTATAGCTTCGAAACATTTGTAGTTAAAAAATAACACTAAGAAAAAGATCCAAGTTTTTTTTTTTTTTTTTTTTTTTTTTTTTTTAATGTCGTCGTATACAGTCGGATCCATTGAACACACAATTTCCTTTTTTTTTTCTGATGCGTGATGACTAGGTAACATAGGAAGGACATTTAGAAAATTTTACTGCTTCCAAACAGTTGTGCAGGCATTATTTGCAGACTTACTGTTGGAAGATGACGCAAAAAAAAAGGTTTTTTTTTTTTCCAGGTTAAGTTAAGTGATCTTGTGTTTTGATCTTAAATAGATCTACAAAAGCAAAGAAAGTTGTTTCAACTTTTATTTTTTGACATGTAAGATATAATATTTTGTTATGTATTTTGTATGTAATAATTATATTTAATGCTGAATTTTATCTTCCCTGCTTGTAAAATACGTAAGTAGAGGAATGTGGGGCAAAGTGAAATGGTTAAAATTACTTGATTTTTTCGAAATGACCAAGTATGAACATTTTTCTGAAAATTACGGTACATGAAGAAAGAAAATTATATTTCACAATTAAACTTGCACTGAAGTATTATTTTTATTTTTGGCAATAGTTTTGTACCTCCAAAAAAAAAGTGGAAATTTTTCCCTTATTTTTTTCATGGGGCAAAATTAAAAATAAAATTTTTTATTATGAAATAGTTTCGATTCCAGTATTAAAGATATTTTTAATCAAATAAATAAACAGATAAGAGAGTTAGGGAATAAATGAAAAGGAAATGAAACAAAATAAACAAATAAATTACTAAATTTATACCAGAGGAAAGATAAAGGAATAGTGAATGAATAAGAAAATGAATGAATGAAAACATAAGGGAATTAATAAATTAAGGGATGCAAATGAATTAACTAATAAATGAAATAAGTAAGGGAATTGATAGCAAAATGAATTAGTGAATAAAATGAACTTTTTCATTTTGCCCCATCCAGTTCGCCCCACATGCACTTAACTGTACAAAGCTTTTAAAACACAAACAAAAATAAATATAAAAAAAATAAATTTTGCATTTAAATTACGTTTCATTTTGTCACTGAAAAGTATTTAAAAATTTCTTTTAATTTGGACTTATGCCCTTTCTGCAATGAATATCCTAAAAGACCAGTTTAGAGTGATGAAAATGGAAATAAAATGAAACAGATTTGTTTCAAACTGATTCATGACAATAAAAACTAATATAACTAAGTGACAAAAATAATTCGTGAAGTCCTTATTCATAAATTCATTATCTTAAGAAAATACATGATATGTTTTCCTCTTTCTCTCGTCTTGTTTTAGTGAAATAATAAAGTCTGGTGTAAAAAAATTTTAATAAAATATAAAAACTAACAAACTGAGCTGAAAAGCAGAAGTTCTACATGTGTATAAAACTATATTCATATTCATCAAATACATCCTCCATGGAAATCTTTTTTTTTATCCTTCTCGTCTAGCTTTGTGTACCAAGTTCGATGTACATTATGTTATGACTATGTTCAAAATTGCACTTGATATTTGTTATTTCTTCCAACAACATGAAAATTTTCGCTTTATACTCAATATTGGCAAAGGTAGTTCAGCCGCCAAGCGTTACTTTGCAATATTCTCTTGAAAACCGTCTATAAAATATAGCTAGCCTGAAACAGTTCCTTTGATGTTCTGTCGAATATTTAAGCACCATGAAAGGAGATAACTGAAAACACTTGTCGCCCAGTAGAATCGTTTTACAAAATCTCAATTTGGGACATAAGACTTTTTAAAAACTGAAGGGCACCTGTTTTAGCCGATACAGATTTCATTGTTTTCAACAGATGTTACGGCGAATCTTGATGTAATTTCAGAATTTCACTTATAAGAGATTGGTATTCACATGGTAATAATCTGTCATATTTGTTTAACATTCGTTATACTGTCTTAAAATCCCGGTCGCAAAAGACAAACAAACATCCTCTCAGAAGAAAGTCATCAGCAATCTTGTTAAATTTCTTCAGTGTTATTTCCAGTAAAAGTCTCCTGCAGTGTTGTTTTTATTCTGACCAGCGTATATGTATCACTGAAAGCACAGTTTTTTCGCAGTTCCTAGAGTGATAATAATAAAATCCCTGAGAAATTAGTGAATTTCATTCCGATTCCGTGATTTCGAACACCCCCCCCCCCAACCCCCGAACTGATGAACATACATTACCGAAATTATGCTAGATCAAAGGAGTTATTTGTTTTTACTTCATTACGCCAAAAAATCTAGTTCTTCTATGATCTTGCCATTGCGTCTTACTTTTTAACCGACTTCAAAAAGGAGGCGGTTATCAGTTCATACCGTATGTATGTTTTTTTTTTTTTTTGTTTGTCCACTCAAAGCGTCTCACCTAGTGAACCGATTTTGATGATTCTTTCTTTAATGGATAGGGGATGGCTCAACTTAGGTCCCATTACTTTGTTTGACCATATTTGTCCTTTAGAAAAAAAGTTATGGGCAAAAAACCATAAATTTCATGCAATTTCCCTATTAAATGATTAAAATATTGTAACGAAGTTCGCGCATACCATCCGTGAATAACGGTGGCTCAGTGGTAGAATTCTCGCCTTCCACGCGAGCAACCCGGGTTCAAATCCCGACTAGGACAAAGTGAATCTTGCTAAGATTTCGTTTCTGCTTTTCGTATTTTCTCGAATGTTCTATTGATTTCTGTATCTTTCCGATTCTGGAAAATTCCGGCATTTTCTCAAGTGGTAAAGATACATTTTTAATGTCAATCGCTTAAAGTTTAAGATGTGCTTATAGTTTTTTTTTTTTTTAGTATGTAGCATTCTTAGGAAAAAAAAGGGTAAAGTTTCATGATGGTAACTTCTTACTTTTACAGAAATATATACATTTACACTAAAAAGGATGAAAAAAAAATTTTGGAAAAAAATAGAACCGACTTCAAAATTGCTCTAAAAAGGGAAAAATAATTTTATTCTTTAAACACCATCGATAATACTTTTAAACATAATTTTTGAAGTTGGCGCAAAAACGATAGAACAGATCATTCACCGCCATAATTCAACTACAACAATAAATTTTACCAGGCCTAGTTCCTTTACTACCACATACATTATGCATTGATAACAGCATCTTTGAGTAACGATATAAATGTTTCGTTTCTAACTTTGGATGATTTTCTGAAAAAAATATGAACGAAGCATGGTTACACTAGATTTTACTTTTTGTTTTTGCGCCAACTTCAAAAATTATGTTTAAAAGTATTATCGATGGTGTTTAAAGAATAAAATTATTTTTCCCTTTTTAGAGCAATTTTGAAGTCGGTTCTATTTTTTTCCAAAAATTTTTTACGTATTACTCTAGAACATCTTAACCTCTGAGCTGAAAGTGTACATCGCGCATTTTTTACTTACATAAATCTTGTATCCATCCATCCCATCCAAAACCCCATCTAAACAGAAACTTAGTTTCATATGCTAACAGTCATAATATCAACTATTAATACACAGTTACTCTCATTAAGTTTCTATCATTGATATAGTGCACAAAATTTTAGCTTACCTGAGAGGTAGGGAAGGATGTAAAGTAGAAGCATTGATGTTCTGTTTTAAATTATCTCAACTGACCCTCTTTAGTTAAAATTAGAACGTCATGTTAAATCGATGTAGTTTTCCAAATAAAGGTCTTAATTTAAAAAGTCATTTTTGGCAATACCGAAGAATAATTGTAACAATAGTGAGGACATTTTTAACCGGTGTGTCATCTTTAGAGTAGGATGAAACCTTATCAGCTATATCTTCCAATCTCATAGGCATGTTTTTTTAATATTATTTCTTAAATTGATTGCAGACTTATAAGAAGTTGTAATACAGGAGCAACAAATCACACAAACGCTCCTGCACAAACGCTCAAGAAAGCCAAACGAGTAAGAGCTAAAAAAAAATAACCGCTCATTACGGCAAATGGATTACACACATAAGGAAATTGATCAAGCTAGGTTACATTAACAACATATGGGGGTGTTACTACACACGGTCGTAAAATTGAAACTTGCAAAAACTATTCAGGTTTTTTTTCCGCACAGCATTGACTTGCCTAAAACTTCTTTCTGATAAGAACAAGCAATTCTGTACCTCAGATTAAGACTAACGTAATCACTTAGTCGCTAATTTACAGGAGAGTGGAAAAAACAATCGCTTGCATACAAAGGATCTGACTCGCGCTCTTTTCATACTGGTAAGTTATTACAAAGATTTTTTTTTTAAGGATCACGTTCATATGACTCGATGCAGAATAGGATTCTACATCAGTAAAAATATGACAACGTGTATACAGACACAAAAGGATTCTACACACAATGCACTAATAAACAGAAAGTTAGTCTGGTACAGAATTGTTTCCATTTGTAAAAGGTGACGCGGTTTGTGTGTATAATCTTTTACGTTACCACCTGCAAGAAGTATTGCAAATCTATCAAAGTAACACGTAACGCTTACTACAGTCTACAGAAACAAATGCTTTAAATGGGACTAACATTTTGTGAAAAAGATAAAATTTGTGATAAGGAATGTGTTTGCGAGAAACAGAATACGCTTAAAATTTCAAAGACTGACATACGTATGTTTTCCGATGAAGTAGACAAATAAAAACACGGGAAATGCGCAGGTTATTTCGTTTATGGGTTGTAAGAAATGTACATGTACACCCAATGATTATTACTACTCATAAACTATACACGAAAGTCTACTTCATCTAGCCCCATCAAGTATTATCGATATAGAAAAAAGGGGTTAATTTTATTTTACTTATTATTTTTCTTTTATGCAGTTACATTTCGGTACCTTTACGCACAAAAACGCAACATCCATAAACAATCCATTACTTATGATTGCATGATCAATTCCTGCACAAACTCTTTTTGGCCGCGGAGACAAAAGTAACACTATGCCTTATCAAAATTGAGTGTTTTCAAACAATAGTCAAAAGAAAGATTCTCGCAATTTTCAAGCCGTGAATGAAAGATGAGTTGAACATAATGCGCAACAAATATCACTTTCCATTGATTAAAAATAAAGTAGAATTCTCCATTGCATAATAAGAGGAACTTTGAGTTTATAATAGTGCATTAAAGCAGTAATTTTGTAGAAGTCAGAAGAAGACTATTGAAATATGAAGCCGTGTAAGAGCAGTTTTAAAAAATATTAACTCGAGTGAAAGTAGCCCGTTCCGCTTAATGAGAAGTTATTTCTATTTTCCGTAGCAAATGTTACACAAGAAACTTATTGTTATCACTCTGTGGCTACCTGTCACCATATCCTAGCTCTCTAACGAGTTAAGAAAATCAATAGACTTTCACTATGATAAAATTAATAAAGGTATTAGTCGATCTAATGCTGCTTTATTTTACGGTTTCCATAAACGAAATCTAGTTTTCTGAACGTGGTTGATATTCATAGAATTTAACCCTTTCAGGGCCATCATGAGACAAATGTACTTTTATTAAGTATCGACTATAAAGAAATCATAAAATATATCGTTTCATGTTATATAAGATATCAAAATCTCACGACATATTAACAAAACACAGTTATTTTCTGATTTTTTTTTTTTTTTTTTTTGAAAACACCGCAAAGCTGTGGTCTTCAAATAGTTAAGGATAAGTATTCTTCAGTTTAACGTAAAGATTGGGTGCTCTCAATTAAACAAGTATTTATACTTTCAAGTTCTATAACTATGTCAAATGAGCGTTTCATCTTAATTTTAACAAAACTGGTTGTTATGGGTTGGATTCAAAAGGAGCAGTATATAAAAAAAATCGTCTAGCCGAAAGTTGACAGCATACTTTTATGTTAAAAGGTTTTTTTTTTTTCCTTTCTTCGTCTTCAAAGAAAAGCATTCTTCCCTTTTTTCCTCTCTAAATGGCCACGCAAGGACCTCCGTTTACGCATTCATCAACTCAGTGAATATATTGTTTTGTTCCTTTCTGTTTGTTTCTCAATTGGAAGTTATATACCGCAATTTGTTAGGGGGCACTGTATGATTTTATGATTTCACAGTAAATAAACATCTTAAGCCAACGAAAATTCATTTTAGAGAAATTTTATAGATATGCGCAGTTGAAATTGTTTTTAGTGAATTTGTTAAATATGTATTTAATAAGTTTTGTTTCATGTAAAACCCTTTTCTTATGCTAGATTTTTCTTTTTAGCAAATCCTGAGGGTGGAGTAGTGATACGCAGAATGAATCCACGCGGGGGGCAACTTCTGCGATCCAAAGCACAAGAAAGTGATAGTCTGGACCAAGCAGAAAACAAATTGCCTCCCGTTGACACGATGGAAGCATGCAACAAGGCGGCGGAAAGGCAAGAACCATTTTCAGTTTAAACAATTTCAAAACTGCTATTTGAACTTGAATCTTTTAACTCAAAAAGAAATTTTGAGTACCAAAATTTATCCTATATTCATATTTTCTTTTTTTTAATTCAAAAGTATTTTTTAATTAATTATATCTTTCGTATTCAAGAAGACAGAAATTATTTTAATTCAAAATTAATCTTATTTCGAGTTATGCATATTCATCTCCTTTACTTATTTTCAGTAGTATAAAACGACTTTCTTTTTATCCACCGAAACGTTTCAAAATTTACTGAAAATAAGTAGCTCAATTTTTACTAAGGTATCAAATATAGATTTTTTTATTGTCACTGTGTGAGTTTTCAAACTTCCGGAGGCGAATAAATCTTTAACGAAAAAGCAAGAAGTGCGATTCGATCAAAGCGATGCCGTGTTAGATACAGAACACTGTTTTTCTCTCCACTCCGTGTCCGATGAAATTTTAGCCTTCTTTTTTACTTTTCATTAAAAAATAGTAAATCATAGTTCTTAAAGAATCACAAAGGAATAATGAAAGTCTAAATCTTTTCAAATTTTCATGTCCGTTGGGTGTTATCGAACTTTTAATTCATCTTTTTTTTTCGTTTTTTAAGGGATCGAAGGATTTTTAACCTTCAAAATTTTCGACTGTCTGGAGAAAGGAGAAAATAAATGTTATGCTTAATTCTGAACAATTTGATACCTTATTTATTACCATGTGCAAAAAACTTTTCAAGTTATCTTAAAAATGTGTAATCTTTCTTCATAGAGACTTATGTTATCAGCAGCTGTTTAAGCCTCTTTTTCTAAGGTGCCGGTTTCGCCGGTATCTCGTTTTGCATGCATCTCAGAAGTTTCTTATACGAGGCGTATCCGGAAAGTAAGTACCGTTTCGTTCTAATGCCGCTGCAGCGCTGCTGTCGGCGCTCAGTGCATGCGTACTTGTTTCCTCTGTTCATCGGCTACAAACTCGCGCCATTACGGTTGATTTGTCTTGTGTTTTGCGTTTACTGTGACCGTATATAATGCTTAAAAAAATCGATGATCCCGCCGACTGTGAAATTCGTTCTGTGATCCGGTTTTTGAAAGCAAGGAACGTTAAGCCATCCGAAATCCATGGAATTGTGTTGCTGCATGACAATGCTCGGCCCCATATTGCTCGTGACACTCAAAGACTAATTGAACAGTTCGGTTGGGAGCAGTTTAATCACCCGCCGTACAGCCCAGACTTGGCACCGTCTGATTTCCACTTGTTCCTGCACATGAAACGAGAGCTTGGAGGTAGGCGCTTTGCTTGTGATGACGACGCAAAAAACGCTGTAAATTTATTGATCTCTTCATTGGCGGCAAGTTTCTTTGAGGCAGGCATAAATAAGCTGGAGAGCCGCTACGACAAGTGCCTCAACAATGGTGGAAACTATGTTGAAAAATAATTTAAGGTATGATCTTTCATGTAAACATTTAAATAATCTTTAAAAAAAAATATATAGCTTTTTTTTTCAAAACGGTACTTACTTTCCGGATACGCCTCGTATATTTCCGTAAAACTTTCAATGCATGTTTTTCAGGTCCATTTTTATGATCTGAACCTAAAGTTATTTATTTTTAATTTTTTTTTTTTTTTTTTTTTGAAATTTTACAGGTTAATATCACAATTTTTAAACATTTTGAGCGAAAATATATTTGTTTTCATATAGTAACTTTCATTTTTAGTTAAAATTTAGGTTCAGATCAAAAAAATAAACCAGACAAACATGCATGAAAAGTTTTACGGAAATATATAAAACATTTTCTGAGATATCTCGCACGCAAAACAAAAAACCGGCACCTAAGAAAAAGAGGCTTAAGCAGTTGCTGTAAACATAAATCTCTATGGGGAAAGTTTACGCATTTTTACGATAACTTGAAAAAATTTTTTACGAATGGTATTAAATAAGGAATCAAATTGTTCAGAATTAAATTATACATAACATATATTTTTTCCAGAAAGTCAAAAATTTTGAAGTTTAGAGCTCCTTAGACCTCTTAAAACTTCCCCTATTGGAACTTTTCGGTGCTGTAGCGACTCCAAACAGAAAAAAAATCGTTTTCCTCAATAATACTGGGTGACTTTAAAATAAATTAATTTTTTCAAAAACTGATTGTGACGAAAGTAAGAATTTCTGGTGCCTAAAGGATAAATAAATCATAAAACTTCATTTAGTCAATAAATATGAATGCAAAAGAAGAAATAAAAGGAATGAAAAAGTAATAAAATATTTACAAAACATCCGTTGCTAACAACAAAACTCAAAGGAATATTAGCATAGCAGTTACGCTGCCTATTCAGACATCTTGAAGTAGTAATAAATATTGAATACATTTTTTTTCTCTCGCTAAAATACTGAAACGTCCAAGTGAAATTTAATTATGAAATGTTAACTTTTTCCAAATACATATATAGCTATATTTTTTTTTTGGGGGGGGGGGGGTAAAAAATACTCTCGCATAGTAAAATAATTATCTTCATTAACAGACGATAAACTTACCATTGTGATTAAAAGCATTGATATAGAAAAATTAATGCTAGTACATAAGTAAAGAAAAGAGTTTTTTTTTTTTTTTTCTTTTTTCAAATTGAATTGAGAGTATTCAGATGGTTATATTTATAACAGTGAAAAAAAATTAATTTGAAGTATTTATCTTGTGTTTCTTTTTTTTTCTTTTTTCGGTCCTGGAAAGTAAATAAATATTCCCCATTTTTAGAAAGTAAATAATTCCCCTCTCCCCCATTTGCTCTCGAGACATAAAAAGGTTTCATTTAACCAGTGGTAAAGAACAGTAACACCCGGCAGTTTCAGAATTTTATTAAGAATTCGTGTCCATTGAAAAATGGACAGAAACATTCAAATTCTAAAGTGTAACTTTTTTTCCATAGTTGTAATCAGCGTTAAAAACTAACCTCTTTAGCCAATATTCGTACGTTTATGTTCATCCTCTCCTTTGCAAATATAAAGAGAAAAATCCACATTGTAGCGCTATTTGTTTTTAAATATTACAACTCACTATGCCTTAACTTTTCAACCCAGGATTCAGCGTTTATAGTTGATTTTTCCTTTGGGCATATTTTCTACTTTCAAGCAAAAATTTCTTTCTTTCAAATGCATCCTTGCAAAAAAACACATTTTTTTTTTTTAAATTACAGGTATTTAGTGATAAAATATTGCTTCATTTGTTGATCTAGATAATGTTAAAAGTCTTTCATCTCTCAGTAGCTCCAATTTTTACAGCTAGAAATTTTCTATTTCCGTCTGACAAATAAAGCAATTAGTTGAAGATAACGTCACGCAATCGAATTTGTTGGGTGATTCAGTGAAGACTAAAGTGCAAGTATACTCGTTAAGGAGAGAGGCTATCTCAGAATTCTTTCCAGAATAAAACTTAGACATCTTTAGGTCATTTGTTAAGAAACTTATTAAATTCTTGCGTTAATTCTACCGCAGAGGATAGAGAAAATTCGTTGGATACTTCCAAATGAGAGTTCTATTTAGCTGAAATTACTATAATATACTTGAGATAAGTTTCGAAATAGCTTTTGAATACGAAACAGTGTAACATTAGCTAAATTTTGAACTCTTTTTTTATCTTTATTTAGCTATTTGTTTATTTTTTATATTTATATTGTTAAAACACTTTGTCATTAATCCTGAATTTTACATAAAGTATAAAAATATTTTTAGTTACTACAGTGTACATTAAATCTGGTGATAAGCAAATGTATTTCTCTCCTAAATCAAAACATACCTGTGTTATTTAAAATTCAATCAATACGATATTTTTAATAGAATATAAAAATTCCCGTAAATGAGCTCGGTTATACAAATAATTGCTTCCTAGTGATTAATTCAATGATTTACTTTAAAAAAAGTTTGTTAAAAAATGCGTTATGTTGTTCGCTTTATAGTATAGTACAATATTGTGACATGAAATAGTACTTTATGAAAATTTACACCCTTTAAGATAACCATAGTATCCTTCCTCAGCCTAGGCACTCACCAGATCTGCAAGATTTTTTTTTTTATTATTTCCAAAATTAAAACCACCTTAATGACCATCTCAAACGAAGCTAGTCAGGACTGTTTTGAGAAAAACATCGATGGGAAAAGTGTTTGAATAGAGAAAGGGAGTACTTTAAAGGCCAGAAGGATGAATTATCTGTAAATTTAATATAGTAACGATTTAAAACCAAAAGTTCGGCTATTTTTTGAATAGACCTCGTACATATATCTATCTATATATACATGAGAAATTAGTGAAAGTGGAGCAAGTCTATGTTCAACCATTAGCCGATAAACAGCAACAGTAAAACAGAACAATATGAGTGTTTTGAGCAAAATTGGTTACTAAAGAAATCATTTCCTCAAAATCTTTTCTTTTTTACTGATTTACACCACTTTTGCTCTCAATGGCTCTAAAAATAGATGTTAATGTAACAAAGCTCCAAAACAGACACACAAAATATACAATATATGCAATGTTTAACCTTTATGTCTGCGAAACATCAAAATAGGAAATTAGGATAATCCTTGCCTTCATAACATGAATCACAGAACAATTTAATTTAATTGCATAATATTTGACTAAAATATTTATTTTTTTAGGCTCCGTGAGCTGGCGAATCATCTTCAACATGGTGAAGTGCCCATAGCAGTTTTGCAGAAGGCTTTACAGTACGCAGCTTGTGTCCTGGATACAGTCTGCGTTGATGACACAAGGTGAGTCTTTTTTACCCTATATTACCTTTCACGCCCTTATAGCATATTTTTGGTTGCAATATGTATGATAAAAAAAATAGAAAAAAAAAACTAAATATTGAGTTTTTTCGTATCATAAAAATATTTTTATTACTGCTGCTTTTAACCTTTTGTTGAAAGAATTATTTACGAAAACATGATTCTAACTCTCTAAATAAGTATGTACGCTACACGTATATATATATATATATATATATATATATATATATATATATATATATATATATATATATATATATATATATATATATATATATATATATATATTAGGGTGGTCCTTATTTATATGGGAAAATTTTTTTTTCGGAATTCAACAAGTGACGCCCCCTAGTTTTGTGACACTATAATAAAAAGTAATCGGTGCAAAATTTGAACTCGATCGGTCAATAATAACACGTGCCCCTAGGACGTTGAACTTTAACACTTTTGATAATTTTCCCACAAATCTTCGAGTTTTTACTTCAGACCCCGTACATCGTTCCTCCTACGTTTGCAAAATATTTTTTACAGCGAGGTAGCACTAAAATTAATCTTTTTAACTACTTCATATCGTCTAAAGATTTTACATTAAATAAGAATGAAATAGTGCTTTAGAAAATTGACCTTAATTGTACGCTTTTCTCAATGTATCTCAATCGTGTGCATTTTTTCCCGATAGTCTTGGACTGTCTGTGAAATACTAATTTGCTTTTGTGACTCATGTTTCGTAAATTGATTGTGAAATTCTTCGATTAATTGTGCTCCTCTTTCAATTGTATCATTCACAACTTTCAGCGTTTTAACGATATCTCTTCCCTTTATAGCTTCCTTCATTTCGCCATGAATCAAGATCAAATAAGAAAACTTCTTTTGGTGTTTGTAACTTATCAAACAGTTTTATTGACTTGTAATTGATTTTATAAAGAGGAAGAACTTTACTAAGAAAATATTCCAAATCATCTACTGTTATCTGAAATTTTTATACAGTCATCAGACACGTCTTCCTATTCAGCAAGCATTTTTTTTTTTTTTTTTGAAGTAGTCTTTTCCTATCTTCAAAGTTAATTCCTTCATCCAATACGGACAAAGCTACTAGTTCATCCCCTAAGTACCATAAGTGATTTATGAATTTTTCAATCACTGCTTCTGCTGCATGTTTGTCATCATTTTGTACGCTGCAGGTTTTTAGACACTGGACTTTATATTAATTTAAAAGGCCTAGAATGGGTTGCTGCGAAAAACTATATCTTCATACAACATTTAACTGTAAAACAGCATTTACGGGCATTCTCTTCATGTAAGGTCAATTTAAATTGTTTCCTAAATATATAAATATTCAAACAATAAATTCCTTTTGCCACCCATCTGGCTCACAGATAAGCTCCAGGTTGCCGAAAACATATCCCTGTAGGAGGGAGGACTTCACCAAGCAATATTATTACACGTTATGAGAATTCTCTGTAATATTTCTGAATTCCGCTTTCTACGAACAATAATATGTCATCAAATTCTTCTTTTAGAATTTAAGTGGTATGTGTACTTTTTGAATTTTAAAGCGCTTAAATAATGGAATATCGAGTCTAGAACTAAGAAAGGCAAGAGCTTCTTTAAAGACACTCTGCAGTACGATTTCAAGTGCATGATGATAGCAATACAAATGCAATATATCACCGTTCAGCTTTTGCTCTAAAAAATTACATGCACAATTTATACGGCCGATATTGTAAGCCGTTGTATCAAACACTACAATTTGAACAGTTAGCAATCAAGAGCAATCATCTAAGATATCATATACAACTGAAGAAATATCTCAGAAATTCTGAGTAACTGTTCAACATTGGGACCTGAAGCTATCATGCTAAGCCTATCGGCTTTTTTTTTTTTTTTTCCAGTTACATCTGGATGTAGCTTTGTATCCCAGGGAATAACTAAAAAAATCTAAATTTAAATTCATGAAATCTGATTTTACCTCTCGAAGATTTTCTCTTGCTCTCTTAAGGGATGTACGATTGATCATAAGGTTATTTGGATTTAAATTTACTGCATCTACATAGGCTGTTAATAAATGAGCAGCATCTTTGTCCCTAATATGGCATTTGTCTAATATTGATGAAATGCCAGCAGATATCAATAGTTGTCAAGCTGTTTTGCGTTGTGTTAGACCAGATATAGAAAAAAGGTTCAACAGGTTAGGATAGATACCCATTTCGGTTCCTAAATCTTGTGAATTGCAAGAGGAATTTGATGATAATAAAGGACTATGTACTGAAATAGAAGACAGTTTAAAGTATAGATTTTTACATTATTCCGATCTGGAATTTTTTTTAAATTTATATTTTAGGTATGGAAAATAAAGTTTTTTTTTTTATGGTAGGGTAATCGAGGATTTTTCAGAGTTTGAATTATAAGAATGCATAAATATTTAAGTATATAACTAAAGAACAGCGAATTAAAATATAATTGTCATTACTTATATTTATAGCATGGAAACCTAGTGACCCTATTTGCCACACCTTTTACATACACAGAAAATTTTCTAAATCAAAACCCCCAAAGCCTGGAGGAGGCAATTTGTTGTTGTCAAAAATCATTCATTAATGACCTACGCCATTCATTAATGGCCTTTAGAATCCCTTGTGTGCATCTTGGTGGGAAGAAATGTTCCCCTGCCTCTTGGTTTGAAACGAGCGCGAATAGCGGTATGCCTGTCCCAAAGCCAGCCATTGGTGTATATGTACCCTATGTAATATGTAAAATTTTACAGAATGAAAGTGAGAGAATGGTTGGTCTGGAAGTAGCAACATTTATTGCGGTTCAAAATTACTTTAAATATGAAACCTAGGAATATTTTTACATAAAAATGTGAAAATCCGCAATTTTTCATCGAAACTCAAAAAAGGGAGGGCCTAGGGGCACGTGTTAATATTCATGGAGTGACTTAAAATTTTGCATGGATCATTTATTTGTATAATGGAACAAATTGAGGGGGCGTCGTGTAAAATATCTACAACTTCGAAAATAAGGACCACCCTAATATATATATATATATATAAATATATATATATATATATATATATATATATATATATATATATATATATATATATATATATATATATATGATTTTAAAGTTATTAATTTATGTTAAAACTATAAAAACAATAATTATAAACTAAAAGAAAAATTAAAAAAAAAAAAAACATGTAACGGAAAAGAACGTGGCAAATACTATACTAATCATTATTAAATAAGAAAGCTTCTTTCATTTTCTTTTTTGAGAACTTATTAACTAACTTATTTTAAGATAACACCAATACTAAAAATATTCTAAAATGTATGTAATAGTAAAATTTAACTAAGTGCATTAGAAAACTTTAACAACCAAAACAAAAAATATTACACATGAATTTAAATGCTTATCGTGTGACAAAGTAAAATGACACAAAAAGATTTTGAAAAAAAAAATGTTTTGCAGCAAATAAAATTCTAGTTACAAGTGTTCCTTATTATAAAATAACTGTGACAGATTAAGAAAGCGTGAAAATCTGAGTAAAGTTTTAATAACAAGTAAACATCTCTGAAATTGACAAGATATGTGCAAAATGCGACATGATTTTATAAAAATTTCTTGTTTTTTTTTTTTTTTTTAATACATTTCTTTCACTCAGTGAGTCCGATTCACCTGTGATAAAAGCTAAATGAAGACATCTGAACTAGAAAGGAAGAAAATATTACAAACTTTAAACGTTTTAAAAAGCAAAATTTAAAAGGAAACAGAAAAATCCTGTTAAATCATTTCTTAGTAAGAGCTGATAAAAAAGCCTCTATGCATTGGCGGTAAAAGACATTTTGTAAAAAATGTTAAAATATTTAGGACAACAGCTGAATGATTTTTTTCCTAGCGTTTCTTCAATTTCAAAATTTTATACTTTTATTCTTAGCTAACTGCGTTGTAGGCCTACTTCTAAAATAAAAGTTGTGGCAAGTGACGCATGTTCAGCAATATAATACGCACGTTCAACTGTATAAAAAAATATAAATGTAACAAAATAATTTCAAAAAATGAACATAATTCATTAAAAACACATGTTGGGTGCATACCATATTTATTTAAAATAGATATTTGTTAATGTAGACTCTCTCAGGCAGATTTTCAGGAGCAGTGATCAGAACATTAAAAGTATTATCGTTGTGCGACTGATTTTCCAAAATATATTTAACAGAAAAAATATAATGTATACGTTTATGCATTAAAACTGGAAAAAACGTCGCAAATAAGTATCTACACTGGTGGACAAAATTAAGAGATGGAAGGCATTTTCCCAATTATCTCGAGAAATATTGGATAAAAATTAATAAAATTTCGTATGGATATAACTTATAGTATGACAATAATGAGTGCAAAGTAATTTGCCATTGTTAAACTTTGACCTTTTTTTTTCTCCTTCTTCGAGTGTTAATTTTCTTAGGCGTTATTTTTGTTAGTGAACCATTTTTACACTACATATGAGGCAGTGAGAAGCAAAGGGACGTAAGTGACAAAATCAAAAATTTGGAGATAACCCAGTACAAATGGGAGGTGAACCTCTCCTCTGTCTTGGGGCAAGAAATGGTACTAGTAGCCCTGTTAGGTGCTGCTGTACAGCATGATTTAGAAAACAAAGAAAATTCAATGAAAGCCAACCTAGGACGTTATCTTTATAGTCGTTTTACTCAAAACTTGAAAATGTCCACTTACATGTCTTTGCTTCTCACCGCCTCATATAGAGTTCAATTTTTACCGAGGGTGAAATTTCTATCGACATTTGATCCCTCAAAACATTAGTCAAACATCGTTATGTTTATAAATAATGATGAGTTTTTATATCTTATGAGTTGGATGACAAAACGAGTACTAAAATTTTCAAGTGTTCTTCTGGTTTGTATCGTTAAGGAGTTTCACTGCAAATGTCAAACGTATAAAACATTTGCGTCCCTTTATGATAAAAATAATCTCTCATTTTGAAAAAAAAATCATCTTCATGTGTTGAGAAACTGTTGATGGCCAAATTCATGAAGCAAGACAATATACTTTAAATAATAAGAACTGACTAGTAAAAAGTCACTATTTTCTAATATCGTCAACTCAAAGCAATAGCAAGACATCTAAAAAAAAATAGGTCTTACTAGTATCACTAAATGTGCCTTTATTTAATGGAGCTCTCAAGCGTTATGTATTCATATCATTTTCATACTTTTGTATTACTTTGTGTTGCAGAAGTTCCAAAATTTATCTTAGTTTTAGAGGTGAAGTTGAATTTTAGTCTCTTTTCGCTCAAATCCAAGTGTTGCCGTGTGGAAGCGACTTTATTGAGCAGAAAAAGCAACAGATCTTTTGAACTATTTGGGTTTCTCCTAAAAAGCTGCGATACTGATACGACATCTATTTTTACACCAATAAGGAGTTAACTGCCAATATATGACTTCAAGATCGTTAAAAGTACTTAAATATATGATAAATATTCTATGGAACATATTTTCTTCAAGAAACATGATGTTTTCTGCTTCATAAAATCTAGTTTTTATTTATTTATTTATTTATTTATTTTTGTAAGAACAAATCTACCATTAAACAGCGCATTAAACACAATGAACGCAAAAATATGCTACTTATGTTGAGTTGATTCTAGCAAATAGTATCTTCAAAACACAACCAATGTCTCCGGAAGATATTAAATTCATACATATTCTCTTTACCACCATCAAGTACCATCTTCCGAGAAAGGAAATTCATAGCTATATGCGAAAGGTAATTGCCGTACTTTAAGTAGGAATTTGCAAGATAATGCTTCGAAATGTATTTTGCGTCGGAATATAACAATATTTCTCGAAATAGAACCTTTTTCCAGCAAGTATTTTAGCTTACTGGCAAATCATAGGGATTATTTTCCTTTGAACTCCCTTTTAGATATTGAATGACGATAATTGGCCTATATTTTTACTAAGATTAATGTTAGTAGCAATTCTAGTCGTTAAACAATGCCATTATACTTTTTTTAATTAAATTAAGCTGTTTTGAATAAGACCACCCCAAACTGTTAGTAGATATTCTATTTTGCTTCATTGAAAATAACTGATTCTTCATGTTAAAAATCCTGAATTTAGAAATAAATAAATTTAAAATTCAATTCAAACAGACTGCAAACATATTACACATTCGAATGAGTTAATGCTTACACTAGCTCGGAAACTGATGTAGATTTTATTCAGTAATGCAGCATCTGGTAGCCCAGGGGTTCCCCCCCCCCCAAAAAAAAAGCAAGAGCCCCCTTCCCCAAATAAAAAATACCCCTTAAAACAGCCCCCTAAAAGTTTCAATGGCGCTGTCTGAGGCCATGACCCCCCCCCCCCCCCAGGTGGGCACCCCTGTGGTAGCGTTTAAGGATAGTGTTCTCTCTCAAAATTATCGCCAGAATCACTGGTACTAGGGTACGATAGGGTTGAGGGAACATAATTTAGTTATTTTCAACTTTGCTAAGCAACGCTTCTAAAACAACTTAAAAATTGCTTATTGTTTTCACTTCACCGCTGAATGACGTCCTAGTCCTTTGTTGTTGTTTTTTTCTATGCTTATAATGTAGGCTACCATGTGCCTCAAAATCGAATTATTTTTTTACGTCCTTCTCAACTTTTAAAACCCTTTTCACGCGAATACATTATCCAGCACACAACATTTAGCATCCAGCACATAATGTTCAGCATCCAGCCTCTTTAATTCATTTGAATTTTAACGTCTTGAATTTAAATCTATACCTTCAGAGCCAGACTGATGTAAGTCTAAAAATTGCGATTTTTCGTTTATTTGTGCGTTGTATGTAGAAGCCAATTTCGCATCGAGCCGTGTGAAAGTAATTCGAAAAGAAAATCATTTTCCATTTTTTACGAGGGTTAAAAGAGCGCGCGTTTCATCCTCTGCATGCGCCAAAAGAAAAGTTTTTCCTCTCTCCCGTAAAATTTTCATAATATGACTTACGTCCTTTTGGCTCCGAGGTGCAGACATTATGGTTGCGATTAAAGTCATTAGTAGAAACAAGAAACTCAGCGAGTAGGGTCCTATCGTAACTCGTGATTGCAAAAAGCATAATTTGAATTTAAGACCTCAAAATTAAAATGTTTTCAACTGTTGTTTTGTGCGTGTGTGCTTAATGCCATAGTAGACTTTTTTTTTTTTTTTTTACTAACGTTCAATTAAACGGAACACACTATTAAAGTTTCGCATTTAATTAACTATAAACTTTCAAGAAATTTCTCTCAAAATATGATTTTTTGATTAAATAATTATTTTAGTTTCACTAAAGTTCTCGTAAAAATAACTGCTAATTAGCTATCAATCAATAATTAAGGAATACATGTTCGGTACATACATTCCTTTTCATAAAAGCTCATTTTTAAAAGCACAGGAAAATAATCAGTGCACTTCTTAAGCAAAATACTTAAAAAGAACGTTCCACGTTCCTTTTTATCCTTAATTACTGGAGCATGCAATAAAAATCGTATACATTCCTCAAAAGGATCAGTCGAATGAAGAAAACCTCGTAAAAGAACAATGCTCGTTTTTTCTCATTGCTACAAAATACTGAAAATTTCATTAACTCGATAATTTTATTTGCTAACAAATAAATCTCCTATCTGAGACAGGGAAGCCATGTTAAATTGAGAATAACATGCCTCTGCGGGAATATCTGCATGACAGTTTAGTTAACAATTCCGATCTGATTGAAGTCTTATTTCTACCCGCCTTAATTACTGAAGAATGTTCTAAAAATTTTTGAAAGATGTTTCAAAAAAGATTTATCACCTTTTTACTGAAAAAGAAAATTAGCCCCCTTTTTTGGAATTTATTTAAATTTTTTAGTGGAAATTTTTTTTGTTTCGTTAATGAAAGGAGTAATTTGCCAAGAAACCAAAAACCGATACAGATAATTAATCCTGATTTTCGTGAAGAATTCCGTTGCGATCAGTTCAGCTTTTTGAAAAGTATAACTGAAATTTAAGAGAGAAGTTCTCTAAAATAAACATTATCTACTCTGTGAATTTTATTTTTGTTAAAGAAAACCTTTTTTTAACTCTAAATTATTTTTTATTATTACGAAACTTATTTTTATTTTAGTTTTTGGAAAGTCATTCTCATTAGGAAATAAACGGGAAATATATATATATTTATACTAGCTGACCCAGCCACGCGTTGCCGTGGCGAAGTAGTTGGATTAAAATATTCTTTTACTCAATGTTTCGATAGAATCCAATTAATATTTTTCGTGAAGCTGAAAATAGTCTAGCTAATTTTAAAACAAATGTGATTGATAATGGGGCGTGTTAGGCTAAATTAAGTACTTATTGAATTTAGTAAGTACTAAATAAATTTTCAATGGAAAAAGAGCTATACTTACGCTTAGTAAATTTTGCAAGTATGATTTCGGCCATAAATCAAAGCAAAATAACTTGAAAGTGATAGTAAATATCGAAACTGATGGTAAAATATCGGAACGTAGAAATTAAGCATCAACCAACACACACTTTTAGAATTTACACTACATTTTACTCGTATCAGATTTCTCTATAGTTTGTAATCAATAACTTCTTAACAAAATACATTAACTAAATTAAAAATATATATAAATTAAATTTATAAATGAGGTAGATGAAATTGACTTCGATCTAATGTGTGGTTCTATTATTTGAAAACTGAAAATTATCTAAGCACTAAGTGTGTACAATATTCCTGTTTAACCTGTGTTTTGCAAACACGAATAGGTGTGATATCTTTCCCACTTGTGAGTAGGTGACAGATAGTTGCCCATGAGAGAATCATGTATGTTTCAAGTCCAAACCGAAAGTAAACATTATTTGGTCTTGAGATCTATACATGGTCTTTTCAAAAGCTAAACAAATCGAAAATTGAATCCTTCAAAATGTGTTTGAAAACTATGATGCTATAAATGGATTACGTGGCAACACAAAAATTTCACCTTTAAACTTTTCCGTCGAAACTGTTGAAATTTTGATGAAGAAACGGGTACCGTTTCATAATCTAGGTGGGGTTGTGAAAAAGAATAATTGGTGACCCAATTTTATACCGGAAGCCGTCTAGTGGCATTCCTGGTATATCCAGAGAATTTAAAAATTCAGTTGGAATGTTCACGGCTTTGTTTTTATCGGCAACTGTATAGCCTTGTTCAGCATCAACGGTCAGCACAATTTAATTTTTTTTTTCAGCTGTCAGTAATGGCTCATTATTCAAAATATTTGTAGCTAAGACAGCGTCATTGCACCGTTTTTTCTCGTTGTAAATCAGTGTTAACTAAGTCGGTGACCAATTGATCAGGTGATATCACACCATAATGACTAAACAACAAGTTTGAAATTGAAATGCATAAATCTTAAATCAACACTAAAGCTTCATTATACATCTTTGGTATAAAATCTTAAATTTGAACATCGGAATATTTGTTTAATTCTATGGAGTACATTTTCAAATATAAAATTTACATAGTTTCCCCACAAAAATGATGATTGCGTTGGATATTACGTCGTCAAAATTATCTTAAACAGTTGACGAATAGTGTTTCTCGTTATGCAAAACCTGCATTAGAAAATGCAACTCTCAATGATTGTGTGCTACCAATAATTACAATTCGCGCAATGCATCGTAATATATATTATACACTCGACAATTAACGGTCCGCTAATATTCCCATCTGTCCGCGAATGTTTAACCGAAAACAAATGCAAAAACAACATTCAATTTGTTTTGGATGCAGTTTTGTTTTGGATGGAGTTTTGGTCCCAGCGTATTGGCTTTAATTTTTATATATGGCCGAGATTGGTGAATGTTGTGTTCTTTGTTTGCGTCGCTTCCATAATTTTTTGATTTTATTCAACACTGTAAAAAAAAATAAGAATTGTCCTGAAAAATAATGGGCAGCGAATACGCCCAATTTCTGCCAGTAACGTATCTTGCAAAAATATAGGAACGCATCTCACTAAAAGTGAGAAACCTTCCTAAAATTATCCTGAAGTCTTTCTAAAGAATTCCGAAACCTCTCCGATTCGAGACAATCATTTCTCTGAAATCTTTAGAGAGAATCGAAGTAAGATTAAAAGTAATAGCTTGTCACATTTTTTGACTCACCAAGAAAGTACCAAATGCGTTATTCCTACCATAGCCACTGCTAAGATGAACTTGCAAGCATGCGCAAAGTATTCCTTTTGCTTGTTACTCTTGGAAAGTTACGGAATCCAGAGACTCACTTTCTCCCATTGGGAGTTACGTCAATCTGAATGGACCACGACGACGGTAGTGAAGTCAGTTCTATAAAATTCATTAACCTTCCTGAAATTATCCTGGAATCTTTTTCAATGAATTCAGTATTATCCTAGGCTTCAAGCCAGTGGTGTCACTGGACAGTCAGGAAAATTTTACGTAAGTTGAACACAAAGCTTCACACCACACTACTTTTCCAAGAAAGCTCCAACAATAATGCTGCAAGCATGGCGAAAGGTAAGACCGACTTGCAAGCAAGTGCCGTAAGTCTAACTCGCCTAGATTCCTACAAAACTACATTATCCAAAGGGTCTTTCACTCTCTCTGGGAGCTTTTATGCAGTACAAACGGAACGTAATTGACCTGAAGCCGATATACTTAATAAATACGCTCAGTTAATCTTTAAACTGGGAGCTAAAATATTTTTCGCAACAGTGAGAAGTGTGCATTCATGACGTTTGTAGCAATTCAGGAACCTTTTGGAAGCAGATAGTTGATTTCAAAATAAAATTGTTAATGACCTGTGAAATCCCAACATATTTCACGGAAATAATCAGTGACATTTCGGATTTGTTTACAATGCATGTAAAATAGCGTGTAACGTTGGTAAATAATTTTATCTCTGAGAATCGGGTCAAACACATTATGTTTTAGACAATGTAAAAAAAAATCAGGGTTGTTTTTGGTGGTTCAAGTGCTCTTCGTAGAAAATATTTTCGGTAAAATATACTCGTTGACCGTTTTCAAGATGTACTGCAAGATGCTGTACAGAAGGGTCTCTTTCGCATATGGGGAAACTAAATTATGTCAGATAGCTTCGTTGCTGCTCATTTATCCACCCAACGCATTATTTCGTCCATATCTCGTACCTCCAATGCGACCTTATAAGGATAAGGAATAACGTATTTGACAACGTATTTAGCGGATTGTACAGAGCTGAAAATTTGAGATTTATATTAGCCTCATACGTTTTTTAAAAAACAGTGGTGAGTATGGAACTACCCGCTGCTTATCAATTTCAACTTGATTTGTAAAATTTAACATTTAGATTGAGAAGTGTGGCCTCAGTACTCCTCCTTTCTACGGCGATATTGTTGATAACCATCAATATCCGTAACATAGTGTCATTTGTAAATTTTAATTAACTTAGGAATAAAACTTTTGAGGTTGAATTAACAAACAGCGCCATCCATTAAGAATTTACCAAACCAAACAACTAATACACACTATTAATGTATCAAAAACATTTTATTTGCAATTAAAAATTATAAAAACCATCCTATCTTTTAAGTTGGACCAAATTACAGATACGTATGAAATTTGATAAAAATCGGTTCAGTAGTTTCGGAGTTTACCCCGAACAAACATCGTGACACGAGATTTATATATATATAGATATGTGTGTGTGTGTGTGTGTACTTTGTGTGAGTATATGAGACATGAGTGTCTGAGTAAGTGAGATGGTAACAGGTCACTATTAACGATAAAAAAAGTTACGGGAAACAAATGTGTTTATAACATTTCTCTTTCCCAGTAGTTAGTAAAATTTCTCACCTATGATCAATGAACGTCACAAGTTTTGGACCATTATATGATTAATCATTTGTTACATAAATTGGACTTACGAAATGGAAGCGTTGAAATGTGTTTAAAATAATCCGAAGCATGCATTTGGGTTAAAAACTAATCTACTGCCATAAAATATAAAAAGTTCTATCTTATGAATATTGTAATGTGAAATACTGATCCAATATAAGAAACAATTGCCTGTTCAATAAAGGAAAACACGCTACTTTTATCTTACTACTGTAGCTTTTCAAAAAGATTCACAATCTCATCTATAAATACTTGGTTATTATCCCAATTAAATACTGCTTATAACGCATTGCAACCTTTAACTTAGTTTCTGTAGTATTCAACTAGATATAACTAGGGTAAGGTGGGGTATAGTGTTACAAAAAAAAAACTAGAATGTAGTTTCGAAAATATTGTTTTAATCAGCTTATTTTTGGCATGGATATACATTACGTATAACAATCTCTCTTTAATTAAAATTATTTAAACATGAACATGATTAGGAACTACTTAGTTTTTATTGTACTTTAATTAAATCAATAGAACGTAAGACTTAGCGCCTTATCTGGGGTACTCTGTTACATGTCAGGAGCACAATATTACAACATATAAAATTATAGAAAAAATACCAATAAAAGAAAAATAAACATCTCTAACGAATATTAAATTTCTTTATAATACTTTTTGGGAACGTACAGACATCTGCCTGACGTTTGATCTTTCTTGCAGTAACATTTACAAGAAGCACTATTTTAATATCGTCTAACGATACCATCGCCATATTGGGTTCAATAGAAACATAGAAATTAGTATTAACTTTGCCAATTCAACGTAAATAGCTAGCGTCATACTCATTATTGTCAGTAATTTGTCAGCACAGTGTCACACAGTGCCCCGGAGGCATATAAGCTACCTTTACTCCTGTTCGGTCATAGGAAAATTTCAGGCCCTGTCATTGGCTTATTCGAGTGTCAATCAAAGCTTCAAAGCTGTGACGTACTGCAATTAGTACAGTAAAAATAGGGGTCGGACCCAAACATCCAAAAAAAAAAAGCTAAACCTGGTGCAAATTGTTTATTACCCTCCCAATAAGAACAGGTAAAAAGTCCCACCCCATTGTGCGTCGGGTTTTGGAATGGGGGGGGGGGCATCTAAAAATTGCAGTTTTGAGTATTTTTTCAGAATTTTTAGAATAAATTTAAAGTGAGAATATTATGTTATACTAAATTTAAAAGCATAAAATTAAAGGTGTTTGACCCCCAAGAGGGATGACAAAACCCACAAATGCTACAGAGCCCCCCTATCCCCGTAAAGCGAAGCAGTACCCCCGAACCCCCCTCCATACATTTCATATGGAAACATTATTTTATGCTAAGAAAATTGTTAGAAATCAAGTGTGTCAATTTTCCAAGAGTGATGGTGCATCTCCTCTCAAAGCTACAACACCCCCCCCCCTCTGCCAAATAAAATAAATCCTCACCCCCCCCCCCCCACCTTTTATTTCAAGTAGAAGTATTATTTCATGCAAATCTAAAATGCATAAATCAGGATTGTCCACCCCATAAGAACAGTAGCTCACATCCCAAAACGAAATTATGTACTAAAATATTATCCTCCCCCCCCACCCCCTCTGATGGTGCACATTTGATTAAATGGCCAGAAAAATAACACTGAACTGTTTTTTGCTTTCAAATGATTTCTCCTAAGCTTGTAACAAAAAGTTTTCGTTATCAAGATGTTTTTTGGAATCTAGATCCTCAGCAAAATCGTTATTGTTGCAGCTATGTCTAACACAGTTTGTGCATATAATTGAGCACTTCAGTCTACTTTCAGACTTTTCAAACATTCACTGTATCCAATGAACCCATCAGAGCAAGCACAAGATTTGAGACGCAGAAAGTCTTCTAGAGCAGAAGGCTTGGCTGTTGTAATAGGACTTCATTTATATTTCTGTGGTGCTTTCTTTACATCCATCAAAAATGACACTAGCTTTCCCATACTTACAAGTGACCTACACGCTGCATTGCTGGCATATTTCCTTGAAACTTATATATCATTACCAAAAATATGTTCAAGCGGGTATCTTCCTTCTATTACATATGAGGCAATGAGAAGCAAAGGGCAAAATTAAAAATTTGGAGATAACCAGTACAAATGGTTGGTGAACCTCTCCTATATCTTGGGGCAAGAAATGGTCCTAGTAGACCTGGTAGTTGCTTCTATACAGCATGATTTAGAAAAAAAAATCAATGAAAGTCTACCTAGGATCTTATCTTTAAACGCGTTTTATTCAAAACTTGAAAATGTCCACTTACATCCCTTTGCTTCTCACTGCCTCATATATGACATCAGCTGTTCGTTCTGTGATTTTGGATGAACCTTTTGCTTCAGATAATAGTACTTTAACGATACAGGATTTCTTTCCTACTGAAACCAAATTCATCGAATACTGATGGAGGATCAGCGCGTAACTCGTACCAGAAGTTTTTAGCAATTTGTTATTCCATCTTTACTGTTCATACCATTCGGTGTAAAAGATGGTTTGGGCTTACACATCTTTACAGATAGTAACTACTCTCGTAACAGAAGCTAAAGACATAACTGCTTACCTTCTTTACAAAGAAATGCCACAAAATTGTTTGACTTCAATATGATTTGATGTTACTACCCGAACGTTAAAGGTCTTATCGCAACTCACCTTATCATCAGCGAGCAATACCCATACCAACTTGAGAGGGAAGAAACTTCTGGGGCTTTAGAAACGCATTGAGATTTCCAAACTGGGAGACAAAAAGGTGTAAATATTTAGCATTCTATTGATGTATTGCTCATTGCTCCCATCAAGACTTGTTCTATCGTTGAATCACTACAGGTTCTAGACCACTTGAATTTCTCACTGCGTTAGATCGATGGATAGCTGATGTTTGATGTGATCAAATTTTTTTTATCGCATAATGTACTCAAAAGTTTCAGATAGAGTTGCAAGTATATGTCCGCATATTTAGCATAATTCACATAACCAGCTGCGTAAAAGAGAGGTAGCTTGGTGTTTGCAAATGAGAACCCCAATCGACTTAGAGGGTGCAGAATTGCAGCATTGCCCGTCTCACTATTGGCAATTCCGGTTTGTCCCACCCTTACGGTGATGGCAAAAGATTGTAGAAAAGTTGAAGTAAGTTAATCAAGAAGAAGTAGGGAAACTTTGGTCAATTTGGACTTTTTTTATGCTGCACAGGAATTTTTTTTCCAGCGCTCTAAACAGTTTAATAACTCCAGTCACAAATAATTTGGTTACTGAGCTCGCTTAGATCTTTTAGAATTATCATTCTGACATTACCATATCATTGTGAGGCATTTTGTACTTCGGAAAAGTTTAAGTCAGGGAAATTTTTTCGTGAACTTCACTGCAAATGTGCACTCACTGTGATTTTGGAATGTAAATTCAGGGTTCCCCCCCCCCTCAAAGCGATGGCGCACCCCTTAAGTGTGACGGAGTACCCATCAAGAATAAAAATCCTCAATAAAGAAAGAAATACCCCTTGAAAAAACTACCTTAAAAATTCCAATGACTCAAAGCTGCTCCATGGACACCCCCCCCCCCCATTCCCCCTCCCCCGCCTGTACACCCCGGTTAATTAGAATTTTTTTATGTGAGAGGTTATTGTTTTACTATTATAGAGTGGTTTCTGCGAGGTTTCAGAATTTTTTTTAAGTAATAGAAATTATTTTTATTTAAATAGAGGATTATTTCGTCTCCCCCCCCCTTCCCCCCAAAACCCGACGCGCAAAGTGCTGGGACTTTTTACCCCTTCTTGCTGGAAGGGTAAGAAGTAATTTGCAACAGGTTTCACTTTTTTTTTTTGGATGTTTGGGTTTGGCCATTTTTTAGCCTAATTTTACTGTACTAAATGTTGCTAGTCCTCTCTCGCACTGTTTCATGTTTGTAATCTGCTAAATACGAATACGCATTTGCAAATGAAATCTTTAATTGAATGTTGCTGACTAAAGCAGCATTATTATTTCCAATCAATTTCATCTTTTGCAAAACAAATGAAAACTTTTATTGAGAAGCTATGCTTCGAAATAAAAATAGGTGGCGCCATCTTTAAGCAGAAAATGTATGTTTTACGACATCGTTTTAATTTAAATTGAGGTTATTTTAAAAATAATTCTCACGGTAAATTAGTTTGTTGATGGAAAAGCGAATTCCGCAATTTTTCATATTTTAATGATATTTAATGCAATTTAAACAGCTCTTCTTAAAGAAATGATTACCATTTAAGTTAATAATAAATACTTTTAGTGAATAATTTAATACATAATAATTTCTAATATAATTTTCTCTTGTGCCAGTTTATTTCTAGCTAATTTCTATTGAATATGAGTTAGCATCCAACAATAATACATCCAACAATTTTCTCTTGTGCCAGTTTATTTCTAGCTAATTTCTATTGAATATGAGTTAGCATCCAACAATACTTCCAATTGAATATTGAGCGAGTCTGCCGAACATATCCTTCTTTTCTCATATTAATTTCATAACTCATAAAATAAAATAATGCTCTGCTTTAAAAAAACATGCAAAATACATAATTAAAAGAATAAATGGCATTATCTTTAAGCAAAAAATGACGCTTTTGAAGAAGGTACTATTTGAGTTTAATTAAGCTCATTTGTCAACTAATTCTCAATGTAAGTTTTTTAAATTAAGCAGCGAATTCTTTATCTTTTAATATTCTTCATAATATTTAAAGTTATGTAAAAAGGAATAGGTAATTTAAACCCTTGAATGAAATAATTGAAAATAACATTAAAAAGCAATGTTTCTTAATGTAAAATTATATATATGTTATTTCAAGTCAAACTTTCAGAAATCACACCCTTTGACATTTTAAATTCATTTATTATTTTGAAAAATATTTAACACGCACAGTTGATAAGACAATTCAAGATAATTTCATGCAGTTTCATTTACTATTTAACTTAAAAACATTTGGGGAAAAAAAGTTTCACAAAATTCTAAAACTTTAAAATTTAACCATTTTTGAGACAATTTTGAAATCAATATATGACTTTTAATGTATTGTAATAAATACAACTAAATATTTTAGACTGGGCCCATGAAGAGATCAGCAGCTGCTAGATATTTTCAGCAAAATTATCAAAAAAGTTTCCTTTTTTTTCTTTCTTGCTGTACTGTTGATACGACCTTCGTGGTTTCATGAATAGTTCTGAAACCATTTGAATGTAATCATTCAAATACATTAAATATCATACATTGATTGAAATTTTTTCAAAGTATTAAAAATATTGAATTTAAAATCTTGTGAAAATATTTCTTTTTTTGAAAAGTGTCGAAACTTAAGTTGTCTTTGAAACAAGCTGCTTTACAACTCTGTGTTTCTCGTAGAGCTTGAGAAGTTGAAAATTAGGGTGAGCACACTTTCATAATTTGCATATTTTCCTTGATTTAGTTGTATTTATTACAATACATTAAAAGTCATATATTGATTTCAAAATTTTCCAAATTGTCTCAAAATGGTTAAGTTTTCAAGTTTTAGAATTTTGTGAAACTTTTTTTCCCCAAATGTTTTTACGTTAAATAGTAAATGAAACTGCATGAAATTCTCTTGAATTGCCTTATCAACTGTGCGTATTAAATTTTTTTCAAAATAATAAATGAACTTAAAATGTCAAAGGGTGCGATTTCTGAAAGTTTGACTTGAAAGTGATTTGACTTGAAATAACATATATATAATTTTACATTCAGAAACATTGCTTTTTAATGTTATTTTCAATTATTTCATTCAATAAGTTTAAATTACCTATTCCTTTTTACATAACTTTAAATATTATGAAGAATATTAAAAGATAATGAATTCGCTGCTTAATTTAAAAAACTTACATTGAGAATTAGTTGACAAATGAGCTTAATTAAACTCCAATAATACCTGCTTCAAAAGCATCATTTTTTGCTTAAAGATAATGCTATTTATTCGTTTAATTATATATTTTACATGTTTTTTTAAAAGCAGAGCATTATTTTATTTTAAGAGTTATGAAATTAATATGAGAAAAGGAGGATATGTTCGCCAGACTCGCTCAATATTCAATTGGATGTCTTATTCTCAGATGCTAACTGATATTCAATAGAAATTAGCTTGAAATAAACTGGCACAAGAGAAAATTATATTAGAAATTTTTATGTATTAAATTATTCACTAGAAGTATATATTATTAACTTAAATGGTAATCATTTCTTTAAGAAGAGCTGTTTAAACTGCATTAAATATCATTAAGAATATGAAAAATTGCAAAATTCGCTTTTCCATCAACAAAATAATTTACCGTGAGAATTATTTTTAAAATAACCTCAATTTAAATTAAAACGATGTCGTAAAACATATATTTTTTGCTTAAAGATGGCGCCACCTATTTTTATTTCAAAGCATAGCTTCTCAATAAAAGCTTTCATTTGTTTTGCAAAGGACGAAATTGATTGGAAATAATAATGCTGCTTTTGTCAGCAACATTCAGTTAAAGATCTCATTTGCAAATGCGTATTCGTATTTAGCAGATTACAAACATGAAACACTGCGATTGAGGACTAGCAACATTGCAGTACGTCACATCTTTGAAGCTTTGATTGACACACCAATAAGCCAATGACAGGGTCTGAAAATTTCCTATGACCGAACAGGAGTAAAGGTAGCTTATGTGCGCCCCGGAGAGGCAAACCGAATAGAAAATTCACGCGAGTCTTAGTTTATGTTTGCAAAAACTACTAAACGGTCCTTTGTAACTAAATATACAGAAAAAAAGAGGAAAACTCACATCACTTACCTAAATATAATACGCTCGGAAAGAAATCAAAAACTTCAAAACTGTTTTTTCGTTATTTTATCAAACAAAATTTTTTTTGTTTGTTATTTTTTAAACGCGGTTCACACTGCGGCATAAACAACTGCTTAAAAATGGCTACTTGCGAGGTTGACAAACATGTGTACCAACATCATAAACATGAAAGACAGAGGCATACATATGTGCATTGTAACATCTTTAGAGCAGGAATTAGTAAATGGAGGGAGCTAGTCCAATTATTGGCTTAGCAAAAGATTAGACACAGAGCTCAAGTCACGTGAATTAACAGCGACCAATTGTTGACACGTTTTGCTTGAAACTGGCGAGAGAAACCTGTTTTCTTCCAATACTTTGCTTTAAAATCTATCACGTGACTTGGTGTCTTTGATTTACGAATGAAAGTCTTCACTCCCTCCATTTTATCCCTTCTCGATGGTAACAATGTTCCCACCTTTCCCTACTCAAAATAAAATTTTAGAATAGTGAAACACAAAGCACGTCATAGTAAGCTACGTTGTTTGAAGTCAGATTGAGAAACTTCATCCTCGTAGCCTGCAGTTCTAAAGCTATGCTTTTCTAACGATCAAGTGTAGTGCATAAATATATGCTAGTTTTTAAGCTTCAGGTGAAATTTAGGCAGTGGTGCAATCTAGGCGGTTATATCTACTATCATTCCTCTCGATTACATTTCCGTGGTGGTTATCATCGATTTATCATTTACCTGGGAAAATAACTGCTTATTTTTCTGTCCGTTTTCCTTAATTTCTCATCTTTTCCTTTTTGCTATAGAGCAAAGAAGAAAAAAAAAACAGCCAATATTGATGCAGATATCTTGCATAGGGTTCTTAACCCTTTCACAAAAAAAAAAGAGTGATTTAACGTTCATGGCCGCCAACCATGGAAGTATTAGCGATCCACTTAAAACGTCTTGTGAGTGATGGTCTTGGCTGACGTCATAGCACATTCCTTTTCCGTCCCTTTTTTTCTAACCTATAGAGATAACACCTTCTCTTATTTTCTTTCTTAAACGCCCTTCTTCTGAAATGAACGAATGAACGACCGAGTTAATAAGGACGAATCGTGGTCCTTTAATGACCGCATAGAAGTGACGGCCACACAAGTGATTACTGCAAATATCAATTAGGCTCAATAGTCCGATACTTTGTGAGTAAATTATGGAAGTAGCTCACTTCATCACCGAGCATATTTATTGGGCTTTTAATTTCACTCTTGGCTGCACATGATTGCTTAAAAAAAACCTTTCTTTAACGGATTCTTTACGAATGTAGTTATTGGATTTGCTCCCTTGTTCCTGCTTGGCACTGTTCTAGTAACATTTCTTAAAAAGAATGATCGGTTCCTTGAAAGTGTTGAATTTTCAGCATTATAAAGTGAGAAATAGGAGTATAAATTATACGCAAGAATGTGCAAAAATTCTTATTAACTACTGTCCGAATGTTGTGTGCGTATTGGCTATACATGGTCTAACTGTAAGCATACAGAAAACAAACTTTTTTTTTTTTAATTTTAGAAGCTTAGCAGGCAATAATACTATTGCCGTTTTAGAGGACTTCGTTTCTTGTGTATTTTTTTTTTCTTTTATTTCTTTGAAGTATAGAAAAGGTTTGAAATTTTAAAACAATCTTTTAAATTTTGAGTTTTGATCTCGCTCAGAAACACTTTTCCTGTAGTCGTTCAAATTAGTTAAAGAATCTATAAACAATTACTTTGAAAACGCTTTTGAATTTTAATATTCCCGAGAAAAAGGACGAGAAGAAAGACTTGAAAAAGAAGAGAAAAAAAATCAATTTGAAAGTAGTTGCTATACGTTAATGTTTGCATAACTAATACTATTTATTTATTTATTTATTTTTTTAAGATTACTAAATGAGTTATGTTACTTTTATATTGTGGTTGTAGCATGTGACCAACCGGAAATCAATACATGAATATCTGGCAGCTCAACAAACAAAGCAACAAAATAAACATAATACATAAACGAACAAATAAGAAAGGAAAAATGAGATTGAGGTCAATAAATGCTCATTAGGGTTCTGGCAGTCTAATATAATTTGGGTATTTTACCAAGTCTTGAACCAAGTCTCTAAGCCTTGGCAAATAAGAAGGTGCTCTGCCCTCATGGGATCATCTTTGCAGATTTGACAAATATGTAAGGCTAATATATCTGTTTTATTGAGGTTTTCTGCTAAGCAGTCGAATAATGAATGTTGCCCCGAACTCCTTAAGAGGTGCACATTATGTTATGGCACCACGCTTTCCAGCTGTTTTGAATATGTGCCTACAATTTCGCTCTTAACTGCACATCGTCAGACTCGAATGCATCTATATGCCTTTTTTTTTTTTTTTTTTGGCCGTCGATTCCTACATGAGAGGGGATCCATTGAAAAACGATGATTTTGTCATGATTTCGTTGGAAGTTTTAAGTTTACTTGTGTTTCAATAGGGTCTGAGTATACATATACTTTGTTTTCAGTAACAGCCTGAATAGTGATGATATTTACCTAAGCATGATTAGCTCCACGTATTTGACCAAAAAAACCCGAAAAAGAGATCTGCCGAAACAGTATTTAGTAAACATACTCATATCACATCAATTTAATACTTTAAAACTAGGATTGTCAAGTATTGTTCTTCTCTAGCTTTTCAAGCTTCCTTAATAGTGCACTAATCCAAATTCAAAACCTTACAATAAAAATACAAAAACCCTTTAAATACAAAAGGGTAAAACTGTGGAATAGATGTATATCTTCGCTTGGTGCCTGTTTGCTTTGTTCATTGGGGGAAGGAAAGAAACATTGTTCAAGTTATCGTCAAGTTTGCTCGTCTTGAGCTAATTTTACATTTTAATTGGACTTAAAATGTTGTTCAACGGCTTCTTTACTTGACACAAATTAAAAACGTTACTAATTGTACAAGAGGATAAAACTGGAACAAATGTATATTTTTGCTCGGTGTTTCCTTTATTCCTTGGCGGAAGGGAAGAATCATTGTTACACGTAATCGTCATATTTACTCGTTTTGCTCTAATTTTGCATTTTAATGGAACTTTTTATGTCGTACAACGGCTTCTTTGCTTTTGTACACAATTTATTTTACATTTTAATGAATTTTGTAGTACTGTTTACTTTAGTTTGTGGATTATTTCATGCATTTATTCATATTTCATTGTATTTAGTGACATAATTAAATTAGTTTGGGCACCATTTTACTATTGAAGGAAACATTTAACGCGATTTTATTTATTTGACGGATTATTTTGTTTTTAATGGGAGGTTTTAATATTTTTTTAATTGCCTGTTTTGCGGAATTTACATGTATGGGAAAACAACTTTACTACAATCATCTTTCTGCAACTATTTATACGATGCCTCGATTTTACTTTTTTAAAAAAAGTTTAGGGTTTGGTGAATTAAGGGACACTATTTTATCATTAATTTCTTCTTTCACAGTACATAACATCAAAACATATTCGGCGATTACACTGTTCCAAATGCGTCAGTTAAGCAGGGAAAAATGGTAAGCACTATCCTAAAATACTGGTTAAAATGTGAAAGTAAAAAATGAGATTGGCAATTAGTTTTTTTTATTATTTGACATAAAGAATATAATATGTAAATGCAAAAAAAAGTTAAATAAAAAAAGTGTTTTCATTAGCTTACATACTGTAAGTATGTGTGTGTGTGCATATAAATTCAATGTCTGTCTCAAATGCATGTACACATGAATTTTGTCGTGATGTTAAAATATATTTATATTCATTTATAGCCATTTTTCGCTTTTAGAAGGATTGTCTCTTGCTCTTTACCTACTAAAAACCGTCCCGAAATAAAGTATGACAGTCATTGACCTTTTTTGAAATATAATTTTTTTTTTCATTCCTCTACATCCTCTACATCGCCCATGTAATACAGCATTTTCATGATTCATATAGTGAATAGAAATAGTTCAATATATACAAAGATAGGACATTTTTAAACTTTTATCATAATTTCAACAGAGAAGGTACGGTTAATGCATCGAAGCTAATTTACCTTGAAATAAAACGTAATTCAAAAGAACAGATTTATAGTACACGAGATAATACAAGTCTAACTTTTACCGAAAATGATAGTTCACTTTCGTTGTTTTAATTTCTCGTACATCTCAGAACATCACGCAATGAATCGCCTAAATTCAGAATACAACTTTTTTTCCGTTAAAAAGGAGAAATCCCGAGTTAAATCCTAAATTCAATCATAAGGGAAGTGTAGCTCTTTATAAACTTTCTCGACTATTCTTAAGCATATTTCTTCAGTTTTTTTGTCATTATTATTTTATCAAAAATATCAGATGTTTTAGTAATTCTGTTTCTCTAATATACTATTTCAAAGTATTAAAAGTATCACTGTGATATGGTTTTCATATATTAAGTAACCTCGTTTTTATCCTGATTTTGAAAAACTATGATGCATTTCTGACAAATTGATCACCGTAATTTATATAAAAACATAGTCGATGTTTTCAAATTTAATTCCAAATGGAGTAATTTCAAATAAGTTTGTATATGTCCCTAAAAACGTGTAAGAGTTGTAACAGATACATAATTGCTAAAAAGTCACATAATTGCAAAAATTGTGATCATTTAATCTTTTTGGTTTAAAATGCTGTATTTTGTTTCTTGCACTGCATTTTAAGTTAAGAATGTTGAAAGTCTTCACAAATAACATTTTATGGTGAAATTTATATGAAAATGAACTTTATAATCGAAGTGTTTATATTTTAATGCAACTTGTAGATAGATTTTGTAAGATTAAACGAGTGATGAAAAAAAACATGTTGAAGAATTAAGGTTCTAAAAAAGTGACGATAGTTTATAAAAGGCTTTCCGGAGAAATTATAGTAGAAAATAACTTGCCAAAGTAGGCAATCTCATAGTAAAGTACTTAATTGGACAGTTTTGGTTGAGGATGTGATGACAAGTTAGTTTTCAACAGGCAGAAAAGTGCAAGTCCAGTTTTAGCAATGAATATTTCTTCAGTTTTTTCAAAATAATAAAAATAATAATAATAATAATTTACCAGATGCATCCAAGGGAACGCGGTTTAAGGTAATCAATATACACTTAGTTCTTTTTTTAAGAGATATAAAAAACTTTAAATTTTTTTTTTAATACATAAAACGAAGTTTCGGCACAGCCGTTTAGGGCAACATTGAACTGTGCCGGTTATCTTTGCTTCACTACACATTTTTTAATGGATTTGAGTTTTGAAAAACCTAAAACTCCCAGTGCTGTACTTTCCTAGTAAGGTTTTGAAAAAGATTTTTTACTCTTTACTTTGCAAAAAATAAAATTAATATTTATCGCTGTTCATAGCATTATTCAATATATATATAATTCTGAAGAAAATCTCTTTCTTCTTTCAGAAAATAATTTTTCGATGTTGTATAAATTTCTCTTCCTACATTTTAATATACTACTCAATATTATTAATGATCGCAATCTTGTGACGTAGTGAAGTATGAAGTAGAAATTTTGAAACATTTAGAACGTTCATATTTCTGCTTTAAAATTGCATCACTCTTTTAAAAATAATTAATTTTACAACCAATTTCTGACGTGGCTCAAACTTATTCAAAAGAGCAGAATATCTTTGAACTAGGCCAATTATTCATGTTATTTCTTATCATTATTTTTATAAAATTAATTAATTTTGCACCCCATTGTTCACGTGGCTCAAAATTACCCAAAAGCGCGGAATATCCTTGAATTAGGCTAATTTGAACAACTTAAAAATGCTTTTGCTTTTATATTGCATTTTAACTCATTTCTCGTATTCCATGTACTTGTAGCAATTTCGGATTTTTTTTCTCTTATATTTTAAAAGTTTCTAAAAGTAATATAGTAATTAGATTTTATTTAAAATTATTTACAAGTTTTCCTTTTTTTATTATATGATGGTTGGGAGAAAAACGTGCAACAATAAGAAAAAATAATATAAGAAAAGATAAAGATAAGAGAATAATAGAAAGAAAAAGAAAAATAAGAAAAAAAGATAAACTTCATTGATTTTATAAAATTAAATTCAATCAATTAAAACATTTTCTAGAAAAAAGGAAAGAATGAAAGAAAAATATATAAATACCGAATGAAAAATAATTTTTAATGTTTCATTTTTAATGTTGGCATTAAAAATGAAACATAATTTTTAAGTAGTTTTTTTGTTCTCCTCGTCTTTTTTTCAACGGTAAGCTGTATTTTGTAATTCTTTATAGCATCTTATTTTCCCCATCATTTGAAGGATAACTCAAGGAAATAAATTACACAAAACTCGTTTTTTTTCATCTCATTGCTTACACACACACGCACACACATATACATGCTGATCCGTTTTAACCTGCAAGACCTTTATTATCGCAACCGTTAGTCCTAGACGTATCCTCTTAATTGCAAAAATGTTCAAAATCAGATGCAGAGTTAAGATATTGAAAGTCTGAAATGAAAATAAAAATAAGACAAAAAATACAAAATGTAACTTTATATACGGGCCCCAGGTCCTTTAACTAATATTTAGGGAAATAATCTCCATTGAAAAATAATTCCAAAACAAAAAGTTTGAAGTTAGTACGTCCAATATTCACCGAGATATGAAACGCAGAGTTTTGTGACTTACACCACTTTACACTTGCCGTTAATAACACCTTTTGGGGGAAAATATAGCTGTTAACAAGTGTTTAAAACTATGCGTTTTGATAGAGTGGTTTTTCAAATTGTTCGAGGTTTTATAGTGTGTTTTTTAGTATCACGGCATAACATTAGCATTTACTTTTGAATAGCAATGAAAAATTATAAATAACTTGTTTTTCTTAATTTGACGACCTGTCATTCTTCTGAAAGGACGATAAGTTCCAATCTCATCTTCTGTATGGTCCCTTAAAACTTTAAACTGGAATATCTCCTTGAGTTTTGGTCGCACAAATGTCAAGTTTTTTGTGTAAGTAATAGGTTTCAATAGAGATTATTTCCCTATTATATCGGTTAGGAGACTTAGGGCCCCTATAAAATGTTAAATTGTGGCTTTTTTGACTCATTTTAATTTTTGCTTTAAACTTTCAATATCTTATCCCTGCATCTGATTTTGAGCATTTTTGAAATTTTGAAGTATACATCTAGGACTAACGGTTGCGAAGATAAAGGTCTTGCAGGTTAAAACGGAACATCCTGTACATATAGTATTTATTTATATTGCACATTTTTAGGTTCGTGATGCAATCACGTAGCCTTCAATGAATCACCAATCTAATTCAACAAAAACATGTAGTGAAGAAATTCCAGATTGGATGGGGGGGGGGGGGGAATCTGAAACAGACAGACAACAGAATAATAAGAAAAGGCCAATGCAGCATTATAATAAAAAAGGTCTGAGGTACAGAGGAAGGTTTTTTAATAATAAATATATCCTCTAGTATCTTATTGGTGAAAAAAATTAGACATTTCTGGCATCCTTCATTATGTTCGAACTCCATCTGAAAATAGCCTATTAGTGTAGAACTCAGAAAACAAATGTTATTTTACCTACACTAATTTTTTTCTTCGATTTTCTTTTCTGTGCACACTTTCATTTTCGCGTTTCTTTTGTTCTTTCTCCAATTAGTTGAAATTACGCGACAATAATAGAATTCAACGTCTGACATAGAAAACGAGCTGCGAAAGCATTTTATTCGACCCCCCCCCCCCCCCCCAGATACAATGTGACCTTTTTGAAATGTAGTGATGTTTTGCCAAATTCATAAAAATATTAGTATGAAATACGAAGAAAATTTTTGATAAGAAATATGTTCTCTTTTCATGATATAAATCATTGTTTTAAATATAAAAAAAACAGCACGTTTAGTAAAAAATTGTATATGATTTTCTAGTTGCGTAAAAATCTTACAAACAATCAGGAAAATAATCAAGCACAAATAATTTTCTAATGCTCGTCTCAGTTTTAATGTTATCGTCCAATTTATTAAATAAAAAAATGAGTTTAATTTATAGGGGGGCACTCCTTAACTCAGTGGCACAACAGTCCATCAAAGGGTCTATTGTGTCCATGTCAGTTTTCGTGGCCGAGGGCTATGTGATGCAATACAGATGCTCCGGTTTGGTAGTCGCAGCCGAACGCGAAACCCCCAGGTTTTAGTGCCCACATACGCTTGGTACTTATCTTATCTACCCACGACCACTCCTATCCCGGAGATAGAATCAGAATTGTAGGCGGCGTGGAAGCGTAAAGCGTAACCATTGAACCTTCAAGAAACTCCTTACTAAAATATGTACTTGCATGTTTTCATGAGAGACTTGAATTCTGGACGATATCTTAATCCATTTGTTAATGCACAATATTCTATTTTTTAATTTTATTTTTTAAAGTTTGCCCTAAAGCACTTTTTTTAATAATTTTATGAATTAATATATATCTATTTCTTAATGTCTGCCTAACACACTAACAAAAACTCCGTTCACGAGTAAAACCTCAAATGATCTACAAAACTTCAAAGACGGGTATATTGAGTCATTAAAGTAGAACTCTTTCCAAAAAACCGGATCAACAGTCAAGCTAAAAGATTTTAAGATAATATATTTTCGGATAAAGTCATTAAAAGAAAAGTTTTGGGAGAATTCTCAATCTTCTAAAAGTTTCATGAAAACACACAACGCAGCGACATTTTTTTTTTTTTGCAAAATATAATATATATATATATATATATATATATATATATATATATATATATATATATATATATATATATATATATATATATATATGTATATATATGATCCTATGAAGTATAATCTATATATATATATATATATATATATATAATAAAAGTGAAAAATATTGAAAAGACCACACCAAGAGCCCAGAGATGCGCAACGCAGCAAAACTAAAAAACCAAGTAAATATAAAATTAAGCAATCAGAATTTCAAATACACTCTAAGACAAAAAAAAAGTTGCACCATGAAGGAAGTCTTAGAATACAATGACATTTGGAAGGTATGTTAAGTGTATATGGAAGAGTAAATGATTAGAAAATGAGAACGATATAAGCAAAATTTATTGAACAACATACACAAAATGGGTAACATTCAGTATGGGGTATGGCCGCCATTATTCCGAATACAACATGCTAATCGTCTTGGTAACGAATCGTACAGGTTCTTAATGAAGTCCTGTGGTAGTCTATCCCATGCTGCTTTAACTTTGTTACGGAGTTCCGGCAGATTTCGAGGTACGGGTGGAGTGTTGACATCTCGTCCCATGGCATCCCACACATTCTCGATTGGGGACAGGTCTGGTGAATATGCCGGCCACTCCATGCTGTCTAGGCCTTGAAGACAAGCTCTAGAGACGGCAGCAATATGGGGTCGAGCGTTGTCTTGTTGGAATAGCGGCCGAACACGGGTGCTCAGGAATGGCAAAGCAACTGGCTGCAGGATCTCTTGAACGTAACGTTGGCCGGTCAAAGCACCGTTAATGAACACTAGAGGTGATTTTGCATCATATGCAATTGCGCCCCACACCATGACACCAGGTCTCGTGGACGTATGACGCTGTACAATAAACCGTAAATTTTGGCGCTGACCACGTTGCCTCCACACGCGGATTCTATTGTCGTCTCCACCAAGACAGAAGCGGGACTCGTCAGTGAAGACTATGCGATACCATTCGACGCTCCATGTCCGTCTTGTACGGCACCATTCCAATCTTTTCCGACGATGCAATGCTGTTAATGGCAGTCGTCGTAACGGTCTACGTGAGCGCAGTCCCACGTCGTGCAGCCGTCGGCAAATGGTGCGACCACTTATTGGCTGATTGATGGAAGGTCCCACAGCCCGTTGGATGTCTGCAACTGTGCTGGTTGGATCGTTACGAGCTTGCCTTACGAGCCTCCGGTCCTCCCTCGGTACGGTTTGTCTCGGCCTCCCTGAGCCTGGTTGACGCTGATATGTGCCTTGTTGAGTCCACTGCCGCCAAATGCGTGCAACAGTAACATCAGTGTAACCAACGTGCTGTGTTATCCGTCGAAATGACCATCCAGCTTCTCGGAGGCCAATTATGCGACCCCTTTCGAACACTCCTGGTTGCGTAAATTGCTTGCGAACTTGATTTCGAGGCATAATCCAATGTTAAACGACGTAACTAACAAATCAGATTGAGTTAAATTAAAATTGCTGCTCTACTGGACGCCCTTATATAGCTGGTGTTGCGCTGTGCTTAGGGCCACCCTGCACGCGTTGCATGCGCAACCCTAACCTGGAAATTTAATCATTTGCATATCTTAGGCAGAAGAACCATCCCTCCAAATTTCATTCACATCGGTCCACACCTTCCTGGTGCAACTTTTTTTTTGTCTTAGGGTGTATTAAACAAATTATAAATAATAAATGATGATAAAAAGGAAAAATGCAAACAGCTATTAAGTAGGAATAGATAAAGAGTGAATCCAGAGCTCATCAGACGTGGAGGATTCATTAATTATGGTCAAAAAGACCAAAATTTTAACTATGAACTAGAAGAGAATGTTTAAGCTCCAGTACATGTAATATAGAGTAACAATGGGCAAAAGCACCACTTGCTAAACTAAAAACAATAAACTAGAGCTCAAACTTAAAACTAAAAGCAGGGGGTTTCGCCTCGACTAATTAGGAAAACAAGTTCCGATAATTAGCCTTCCACGGGACAGTACCTGCCTATAACAAAATTGTCTTACCTTGAAATCCACGTAATCACAACCCAATCCATTGTTCAACCTTATAAAAAAAACATTCCATTTGTCAACAAAACATTAAAAACATAAAACCATATCCAGAAATCAGTCCATAGACATACCGAGTCGCCTGTTTCGCACGTGTAAAAAATTCATCCACCCCGGTGATTCATAAAAAAACGTTTGTCACGGTTGTATCATACATTTACACAGTTAAACAGTTTCAAAAGAAGCGAAATGCTCATCGAAGGCTATACTTAAGCAAATGTTTTCAACTAGATTTTTAAGGAAGTTATTATTAAAAAGTAAGTTTTTGAGTACTGAAATTTCTTGCTTAAATGCGGAAATGGTATTGCAAATTTTTTTAATTCTGATAGTTTGCGAAACAATAATGCCAATAAAAACCTTTTTACTTAAGCAGGAGGAAAAATCTTGTAAGCTGTTAACTGTGAAATTGAATTCGCGTCTTTTACCATAGATTGTAGTGGAACAATTTGAGTCAATTTGTATGTTGATATCCAGGAAATTAAAGCTATTTTGATTAGAACTGGTCTTTTTGAGCCTTAATGAACTATGATAAATAGTTTTGCTAAGTTCAGAAAAATTAGGAAAATTTATACACAAAAGGTCATCAATGTATCTGCAACAAAGAGGTGTAGAGGAAGGATTGTCAATTAAATATTTTCTCTCATAATATAAAAGAAAAAGGTTGGCTAATGTAGAGCTAAAATTAGCTCCCATTGCTATGCCATTAATTTGTAGAAAACATGAATTACCATTTTTGAAAAAAATATTGAAAATACAAAATTTAAAAAGACCAAGAAAAAACAATTCATTAAAATCAAGGGAATCCTTGACTGAATTAAAAAGTTCTGAAACAGAGGAAAAAAGTTCAATGAGTGGGATATTGGTGAAGAGGTTTTCAAAATCAAAAGTTTCTAAGTAATTTATATCAAGCATATTAAGTAAATTGATCACTTCAACACTATTATTAACAATCCAGAACCAATTCATTTGTTGAAGTTTAAGTTGTTCAAGAATTTTTTTGAGAAACTGTTCAAGTTTTACACTCAGATTTTTTCCAATGATGTTGGTGGCAGAGCAAATAAAGCGAAATCCAACAGGTGTTTTATGAAATTTTGGAATTGCATATAAGTAAGGTAAGTTAACAGAATCAGGACGTGGCAATTTAAAAAGTTTGTAAGCAGTAGCAAATTTTTTGATGATGGAGGATTCATTAAGTTTGGCGGAAACATAAGTGGTGGTTTTTTCTAGTTCATTTTTCAAAATATTAGCATATAATTTTTTGCAGCAGATAGAGTAATTAGAACTGGCTTTATCAACAACTGTAAAGACAAAGGCTTTTTTAAAATCATTGATGGCATTATTTTCATCAGCAGAGAGATGGAAGTATGAAGATTCTGTGTTAACTATATCACGTAAACGTGATTTCAGTTCAATTAAAAAGTGGTGTCTATATTCAAGAAATGCATTAAGTGGAACATTAAAACAATAGGAGATTTTTCTTAAAAAATATTCAAGTTCAAATGTAAGCTTATCAAACTAGAAAAATCCACCACTTATGTTTCCTCTAAACTTAATGAATCCTCCATCATCAAAAAATTTGCTGCTGCTTACAAACTTTTTAAATTGCCACGTCCTGATTCTGTTAACTTACCTTACTTATATGCAATTCCAAAATTTCATAAAACACCTGTTGGATTTCGCTTTATTTGCTCTGCCACCAACTCCATTGGAAAAAATCTGAGTGTAAAACTTGAACAGTTTCTCAAAAAAATTCTTGAACAACTTAAACTTCAACAAATGAATTGGTTCTGGATTGTTAATAATAGTGTTGAAGTGATCAATTTACTTAATATGCTTGATATAAATTACTTAGAAACTTTTGATTTTGAAAACCTCTTCACCAATATCCCACTCATTGAACTTTTTTCCTCTGTTTCAGAACTTTTTAATTCAGTCAAGGATTCCCTTGATTTTAATGAATTGTTTTTTCTTGGTCTTTTTAAATTTTGTATTTTCAATATTTTTTTCAAAAATGGTAATTCATGTTTTCTACAAATTAATGGCATAGCAATGGGAGCTAATTTTAGCTCTACATTCGACAACCTTTTTCTTTTATATTATGAGAGAAAATATTTAATTGACAATCCTTCCTCTACACCTCTTTGTTGCAGATACATTGATGACCTTTTGTGTATAAATTTTCCTAATTTTTCTGAACTTAGCAAAACTATTTATCATAGTTCATTAACGCTCAAAAAGACCAGTTCTAATCAAAATAGCTTTAATTTCCTGGATATCAACATACAAATTGACTCAAATTGTTCCACTACAATCTATGATAAAAGACGCGAATTCAATTTCACAGTTAACAGCATACAAGATTTTTCCTCCTGCTTAAGTATAAAAAAAAGGTTTTTATTGACATTATTGTTTCGCAAACTATCAGAATTAAAAAAATTTGCAATACCATTTCCGCATTTAAGCAAGAAATTTCAGTACTCAAAAACTTACTTTTTAATAATAACTTCCCTAAAAATCTAGTTGAAAACATTTGCTTAAGTATAGCCTTCGATGAGCATTTCGCTTCTTTTGAAACTGTTTAACTGTGTAAATGTATGATACAACCATGACAAACCATTTTTTATGAATCACCATGGTGGATGAATTTTTTACACGTGCAAAACAGGCGACTCGGTATGTCTATGGACTAATTTCTGGATATGTTTTTAAGTTTTTAATGTTTTGTTGACAAATGGAATGTTTTTTTTATCAGGTTGAACAATGGATTTGGTTATATTTACGTGGATTTCAAGGTAAGACAATTTTGTTATAGGCAGGTACTGTCCCGTGGAAGGCTAATTATCGGAACTTGTTTTCCTAATTAGTCGAGGCGAAACCCCCTGCTTTTAGTTTTAGGTTTGAGCTCTAGTTTATTGTTTTTAGTTTAGCAAGTGGTGCTTTTGCCCATTGTTACTCTATATTACATGTACTGGAGCTTAAACATTCTCTTCTATTTCATAGTTAAAATTTTGGTCTTTTGACCATAATTAATAAATCCTCCACGGCTGATGAGCTCTGGATTCACTCTTTATCTATTCCTACTTAATAGCTGTTTGCATTTTATTTATTTTAAAAAGTAAATGAAGAGCAATTGATAAAAGTAACTTTATTGTTTTTTACTTGCTGTTTAGAGTTTTTAATTTTGAAAAGCAAAATCATCATCTTTGAAAAGGGTAATATTTTTGGCCATGCAGTTTGTTCAGTGTTTATCTTTCTTTTAATTTTACCCATTTTCTTTATTCATATATGAACTACAAACGACAATAAAAGTAGTGGTTAATTTAAAGTCTCCAATTCATTCATGAAATACACAAAATACACTAACTCATACAAAACCATTTCAAGTAATGAAATTTAATCGTAATGTCAAATTTTACAAAGCTCTTCAAAATGAAAAATGTAATATTAATAGCTTTAGCACTATAAGTTGTTGTGTTACATTTACGGTTCGCTTTAAAAGCTGGCTTTAATTGAAATCATCCAAGGGTTTAAAGTCAAATAACATGTTCCCAGTGCAAACTTTATGAAGCATTAAAGCTTTTATTGTAAACTACTCAAATTGTCGTTGGTCATTCTTCACTCCAGTAGTTTGCTACCTTACTAAAATTCATACATTTTTGTATCAAATCAATAAATCAAAGAAATAATTAAGGCCTTCTTCTGCAGGAAAAACTGGAATAAATCACGCTCCCATTAACACAAAATTATATCTGGGCAGAAAATCTATTTGTTCCTTTTTCGGACTACCTTAACTCATTGAACTGTTTACTTCCTTTCTCATATTTACTATTTGTTGCTCTTTTTTTTTTCAATGTGAACAACTTTTGCTCTAATTTACTTTCTGTTTATGTTTTTCAACCAATGAGAACAATTCTGGTGACGTCATTACATATAATAACTATCATAATCGTCATAACTTAAAAGATCAGTCAGAAAATTGCTCTTTTCAACACATTGATGGGATTTTTTCCCCTGATTGGTGAGCATGCGTCACTTGATCCAACTTTTATTTCTGAGGTAGTCCGTGCAACGCCGGGCAATGCAGCTACTATGGAATAAAAAGCAAATTTCTATAGTGTTAGTGCAGAGTGTTAGTTAATGTCGTAGTACAACATAAACACAAAAATAATCAAAAATATACTATTATTTATGTAGTATATTAGGAGATCAAGGAGGGGGGGGGAGGGTCAATGAAAATTATGTACTAAAAGACTGAGTACTATACTTAGTACTAAAAGACCAAGAAGCGCTAATTTACAGAAATAATATAGAAAAAATAGGTGTGATAAATTACCCAAATTTATTTGCTGTGTGTACCAAAAAAAAAATGCAAAATCTTAGTTACAGAATATCAAAATACAGTAAAACCCCTCCTAACGGACATTCCTCAAAGGTGGACAACCCTCTTATGCGGAAAAGAAAAATTGTCCCTTTAGTGTCTGCATTAGAGGGATTTTACTGTTTCACTAAAATTAGCAATGGAATAAAAATGTACTTAATCTTGTTCTGAGAAAAGTAGTTAGTGTTTAAATAATGTTGTGATATCGGATCATGTAGTGTTATTCTTACTTTTGAATATTATGGGATATATTATTAAGCAAAGCGAAGGTAGAAGAAACTATTTACATAAATAAATAGCAAAAATAGGTATGATATAATGCACAAAACTATTTCCTGTGCGAGTACCGGTAAAAAAGCATAAAATGTTAGCTGCAGTACATCCAGAATTAAATTTCTAAAATTAGCACTGAAATAAAATGTACTACATTTAAATCTCGTTATAATGAACTTCAAGGGACCACAAATTTAATTCATTTTAACAGAAAATTCGTTGCAATGGAATCCAAGCATAGTAATGGCAATTAAAATGAGACTGAAAATTCTTTTTTTTGAATCGAAAATTTCTTTGTATTGGTATTCGATATAATGAAATTTTCCTGTATCTTTAGTTTTAAGAAAAGTAGCTTGTGCTTTAATAATGTAGTGAAATGGGAATATGTACTGTTATTTTTACTATTGAATATTGTGGGATCTGTTATTACACAGGACGAAGGTACGAGAGAACGTCAGTTTCCCAGGTCCTCTTCCAGCTTCAGATCGTCCAGCACGACACAGAAGACAGTTCACTCGACTTGTTTCAAAAAGGTTCTCTTGATAGTTTCCTGTTTAGCAAAATAAATATCATGGTTATTAGTAGAACTGTTTGTGACTAACACTTTTTAAGTGGAGTATGTTGATATCTACGAAACTAGATGTTTATGTTTATGCCCAGCATGGCATGTGAACTGTCTAACATCTATTCCCATATGATTGTTTAACAGACATATAGGTGTATGTTTAGTCATGATCCTATGTTCTTTTTTACCCCTCAGCATGTAATGATATGTTTTGCATTATATCCCATTTTTATGTGTTTTGATATAGTAGAAGCATACATAGGTTCTATTCCCAAATAGGCTTGAATCCAAAATGTGTATCTCCGCATGGAATCTAGCTTTTATATTTCAATTAAATTATATATTATAATATTATAATATTTGAAAAAGTAGTTTTACATTGCATAACCTCTTATTGTTTTCAGATTTACATTCACTTCAAAAAAAAATTCTTGAATGCGATTTAATTAAACGTTGTTATTCGAAATATTGTTTGGAGGAAAATATATTGCCCCTGTAGCCTGGGTCGTTTTAAAATAGGTAGGAAAAAATGTTTTTATATGGAGATGCAAAAAGTGTGCAGAAAGATCAGTGATATAATTAAAAGCGTTTATCTAAAGCCCTTTATCGCAGAATAAGTAGCAACGCGTCCGCCATCTTGTGGCTAAACGATGCTTTCTTCCTATGTCTGCTATAGTGAAGTAGCGTGTCTTGCTTTTTGATTATGGTTTCTTATTAACTCCATGAAAATCCCAATCAAGAAGCAAAACACGCTAATTCATTATAGCAGACATATGAAGAAAGCGGTATTTAGCCTCAAGATGACGGACGTGACACGACTTAAACTATGTACGATCTAGGACTTTAGGGACTAGGTATATCAACACTACTTCCCATAACTGACTAGACGCGAAACTGGTCAGCATGATCTTCTTCGTGACACAACCACACTTGTTGATACTTGTCATTCATAATCATGATTCATCAAACACAGAGATGTTTGATGAACTCATCAACTTAGAAAGTTAGTTTTTAAATTCTTTACAATAACTGTCATTCTCATGGGCAAGTTCATGTCCTTGTTTAAAAAATGCTAACTAAGCAAGGTCTTACCATGAATGTTTAAAATGTTTACCCACATTTCATTTCATCCACTACAATGTGGATCAGTTTAAATGTGGAAACAAATTCAATCTAAATATTAAAATTTGTAAATGTCATTAACATGGATTGTCATTATGTCATTCACATAGTCCAAAAAACAGATTGTATAATTTTGTACCATTATATTAGACCGTATATGGGGGGAGGATAATTCCGCACTTATAAATTACATAAAAAGTATAAAGTTATACCAAACACAATAAGAATAGAACGTAATTAGAGACGAAAAGACAGTCAAGAGAAGCCATTTTTGGCTAGAAGTTTGGTAGGGCCCCATGCAAAAATTTTACCCCGTGGAGAGGCCAAGCTTTCGGCGGCCCTGATTTCAAATACCCAAATAATCGATCGACGATCAAAGCATAATTATTAACTGGAGAAAAAAAGTACAGGATCAACAAAACAAATTTTTGTTTCAAAACTGATTGAAACGCGAAACCGAAAAAAAAAATTAATTTTAAAGTTTGGAAAGACAAGACGAAATGTAAAAAAATATTTCATGCCCATGAAATAATCATTCTATACAAAAACTTA
>NC_072733.1:91913732-91930277 GCF_026930045.1 Uloborus diversus | reverse complement strand
GTTGCAGATGTTCACATACATTCCTTTTAACGCTTTCATCAAGTTTCATTGAGTTTTCTGATAAAAAACTACTAAGAGAAGTGAAACAAGAAAACTCACCCATTTCCAGGCATTGGATCCAGAAATTCAATTTTTTTTACCATAGCTTCAATTTTATCATATACAACGAAAATATTAACAACTGCACCTTGCAAGAATAGATTTAATTCATTTAATTTTGAAAAGATGTCAGCTAAATATGCAAGCCTTTGCATCCAAAGAGGATCGAATATGCAAGTGGACAAGTTAAATGGATGATCAACAAAAAATGCTTGGACTTCTGACTTCAATTCAAATAAGCGTGACAAAATTTTGCCACGGGAAAGCCATCTAACTTCTGTGTGAAGAAGTAAAGTAACATGAAGGCTTCCCAATTCCTCACAAAGCGCGTGAAATAGACGGCAGTTTGTGGCACGTGATTTTATGAAATTTACAATTTTTACCGCATCATTCAAAGTAGCGAATAATTCTGCGGGAATACGCTTACATGCTAATGCTTGTCTATGAATGCAGCAATGAGTCCATTCAATTTTCTCGTTGATCTTCTTTACTCGCACCACAAAGCCAACAAATTTTCCTGTCATTGATTTTGCACCATCCGTGCACACACCCACACACAAAGACCAATCTATTCCATTTTCTTCAAAGTAACTGTTGACCAGTTCGAAAATTGCTTCTCCAGTTGTGTTGGTTTTCAAAGGTTTTGCAAATAGTACATCTTCTTTAATTGTATCGTTAAAAATATACCTAACATAGACAAGTAATATTGCAGCTTTTGCTACATCAGTCGACTCATCAAGCTGGATCGCATAATTATTCTCTTTTATTCTATTCACAAGTTTTTTTCTCCACATTACTTGCCAAATCCCCGCCACAGCTTAATACAACGTTTCTGCATGGCGCCTCGCAATAAAGAAGGAAGGATATCTCTTTTTGTTGTCTATCGAAAAAAAATGAGAAAATTTCTTTTTAACCAAGATTATAAAACCGCTGAAAGATTTTTTTTTTTTTTTGAGCTTAATACAAGAGTCTGGCGCGTTTTCAAATTAAAAAAAATTTAATAACTATGTGTGCAAATTGAATATTTTATAATTTTTTACCAAACTAGGAAAAATCCGCCATTGCACCGAAATTTTCGCGAACCCCCTTCCTGCACCTCGCGAACCATCGGTTGGGAATCTCTGATCTAAAGAAAGTATTTCGTTTTTGAAACTTCTTGAAAAAATTCTCGGAGTCTCCGTACTTCAACTTTTCCTATAACCATAACGTCCTCAAACGGCCTACAATTACGTTTTTATGACGTTAATTTCGAAAATATACCGTGTAAGAGCTTAGAGTCCCATCCCGTCCTCTAACTTCATCAAAAGTAGCCTACAATTGCGAATTTATGACGTTAATTTCTTATAATTCCAGGAGTGTGTCTACTATCGCCTTCCACATGATTCAAGATCACTTAAATTTAATTTTTAGTGCTTCAAATTGAAATTAAAAATTTCCGGTTAAGAGTCTCTCAACGCGCATTCTCGTCATTAAAAATAACCTATTATTGTGTTTTTTAGACTTTAATTTCGGAACATTTTTCGGGGGAGAATACTCAATCCTTTTATTTCGACATCATTAAAGCTCGTCTAAAATTTCGTTTTTGGACTTTCAATTTCGAAAAATTTTCTGGGGGAGTCTCCGAACCCTAACTCTTCTCCTAGTGTGATTAAAGATGACGTTAATTTCAAAAATTTCCCCTGTTGTGTCTGAATCTTTTCTGAAGGGTTAAAGAAGCATAGTTTAAAAAGAGTCCTGTTACAAAGATCATTTTTAGAGACCAAAACAAACAAACAAACGAAAAAAAAAGTTTCTTGAGGATTTAATTTCTGAGGAATTAAATTTCTACTATTTATATTTTAACTCTAAAGGCAAAATGCATTATTTGATCAAGAAGCAATAACATAAACTTCTCAAAGATTTCATAGCCGGAAATACAATTATGATTTTGTTCTGTATCTTTTTTCTTTGTTATCTAGTTTTTCAACAGCGTTTTTCTTTTGTTGTCTATTTTAGGAAGATGTTTATGACACGAAATAAATAGCCAGTTCGACATGTTCAAGAAAGGAAAAACTTACAACTTAAAAAGTGGATGTGTGACTACGCTGTCCACGCAAGACATTTTGAAGTCTACTAGCATCAATGATCTGAACTTTGAGAATCGAAAGGAAACCGCAAGAACATGCAATCGGAATTTGAAACCATTCTTAGGAGCCTTTTACACAGCATTATGCTCCATCACCATCACATTGACTTCAGTTTTTGTCAAAAAATTAACGTATATAAATTCTGGTGAACTTTCTTTGATTCGAAATGTCGGCGTTTTTGTTTTCAACATACCCATCGCATTATATGTTGTGAAGGACATCCTAGGGCGCAAAAAAGATCGGCCGTTGCTCATCATTCGAGGATTCCTTGGTTCAACCGCTTTATATCTCAACCTGTTGGCTTTCCGATACCTACCACTTGCCGAAGCTGCCACTATTATGTCCACCACGCCTGCAACGGTGTCTATCAGCGCTCGTTTATACCTAAAAGAACCCTGTGGATATGTGCAGAGCTGTGCCCTGGTGATAACAGCAATCGGTGTGCTGATTTCTGTCCGAATACCTGAATTGCTCAAAAATAGATCCGAAGTTGAGTTTAGCTCAGTTTACATAACCGGACTAGGATGTGCGATAGGATGTGTACTTATACTGTCATTCACTTTTGTGACCTTAAGGAAGATGAAGGATGTTCATTATTCCGTAATAATGATCTACTTCGGGTGGACAGGCGTTCTGGTCAATGGGACATTGACCGGTGTCTTTGGATCCTATGATCTACCCCGTTGCGGATGGGATCCAGTACAAATGTGCCTAATCGGTGTACTGGGGTTTATAGGTCACGTCTCCCTTACCCTAGCTATTCAGGCAGAGGCAGCTGGCATAGTGTCCATCATGAAGGCGTCTTTAGACATTATAGTTGCGATGGTGTTTCAGGTCATTTTCTTCGGCCTAGCTCCCGACATGTACAACATCTTTGGGGCAGGTTTAGTTTTGACGTCAGTGTCAATACTAGGATTAAGAAAATGGATCTCGACTTTGCCAGAAGATGCAGAGCTTCATGAGAAGTTAAGATATTTATTATTGTAAAAACATTTGTTATATTAACTTCTTCGAATATACAAAATAAGACATTTCTTCAAGTTAGCAGGAAATTCCTGACAGCCAATGCTAACTAAGCAGAAACTCTTGACGAACTATACCGAAGAAATACAGCAAAAAGCGATTTTGAAGCTCTAAGTGATCGTACTTTTTAAAAAGTTTTTAACTTTAATAAGTCTTATTGTTTACTTTTTAGTTAGATTTAAGGATAAATTTGGCGAGAAGTACAGCTCGTCTTCGTATATGTATACTTTGTATTCAATTGTAGAATATTCTCCAAAACAAGTAATATTTACAATTGGGGTAAACAATTATCAAACTTATCTTTGAAAAAATTTCGTTCATTTAATTAAAAAAAAATGTTTGTTACTATACAACTTGCAGTTTTATATTTTAAAGCATAAAGAATTAATATCTGCGTTTATTTCAAATATACCAGTGTTGGGCATTAATCAACTAAATCCTCTATCGACTAAAGTAATCTGACTCCCATTTAGTTCAGACTAATATTTTAAAAATTTAATTCAATTGCAGACGAAGATTAACGTTAGTTTAAACTAACTCGTTAGTTGACTAAAAAAACTAATTTAGTTCAGATTGATTTAGTTCAGATTAAAGTAATCAGATTGAATTTAGTCAAACTAATTTAATCAGATTGATTTAGTCAACTAAAGTAATCAGATTAAATTTCGTCAGATTAAAATTTATACTGAATCTAATCACATTGAAATAAATCTACACTGTTAAAACTACAGATTGCGTTTGGATTCTTTAAGGGGTTCCTTTCTCTTCTCCCCCCCCCCAAATAAATATTAAGAAGCTCCTTATGTGTTACGGGGGGGGCATTGGGGGGTTGGGGGGCTGCCCCCCTTACCGATTTAAGACCTTAAAAAATCAATAATTTTTAAAAACACCCCCTTTGGACTGACGCAGTTTGCGACATGACCCACACTACCCCCCCCCCCATTTGGTACACAATACTGCTTTTGGTCTTCCTTATCTTTATCTTCTTTATCTTTACTAATAATAAAGCTGAAAGTCTCTCTGTCGGGAGGATGTCTGTAGGATGTCAGGATCTCTGTGACGCGCACAGCGCCTAGACCGTTCGGCCGATTTTCATGAAATTTGGCACAAAGTTAGTTTGTAGCATGGGGGTGTGCACCTCGAAGCGATTTTTCGAAAATTCGATTTTATGAATTTTCTATTAAAATTTTAAGCCCTGTACACATAATCTTTACTAATAATAAAGCTGAAATTCTCTCTGTCCGGAGGATGTCTGTAGGATGTCTGGATGTCTGGATCTCTGTGACGCGCATAGCGCCTAGACCGTTCGGCCGATTTTCATGAAATTTGGCGCAAAGTTAATTTGTTGCATAGTGGTGTGCACCTCGAAGCGATTTTTCGAAAATTCGATTTTGTTCCTTTTCTATTCCAATTTCAAGCCCATTTTTCACAGAAATTTAATAAAATGGGAAAGAATTTGTTCTGAAAATTATCTTTCTTTATCTTTCTTTTCTTTTACTTCTTTATCTTTCTCCTTTTCCTTTCTTTTTAAACAACAAACCTGAAAGGCTCTCTGTATGGATGTCTGGATCTCTGTGACGCGCATAGCGCCTAGACCGTTTGGCCGATTTTCATGAAATTTGGCACAAAGATAGTTTGTAGCATGGGGGTGTGCACCTCGAAGCGATTTTTCGAAAATTCGATTTTATGAATTTTCTATTAAAATTTTAAGCCCTTTACACATAATCTTTACTAATAATAAAGCTGAAATTCTCTCTGTCCGGAGGATGTCTGGATGTCTGTAGGATGTCTGGATGTCTGGATCTCTGTGACGCGCATAGCGCCTAGACCGTTCGGCCGATTTTCATGAAATTTGGCGCAAAGTTAGTTTGTTGCATAGTGGTGTGCACCTCGAAGCGATTTTTCGAAAATTCGATTTTCTTCTTTTTCTATTCCAATTTTAAGCCCATTTTTCACAGAAATTTAATGAAATGGGAAAGAATTTGTTCTGAAAATTTTCTTTCTTTATCTTTCTTTTCTTTACTTCTTTATCTTTCTCCTTTTCCTTTCTTTTTAAACAACAAACCTGAAAGTCTCTCTGTATGGATGTTTGGATCTCTGTGACGCGCATAGCGCCTAGACCGTTCAGCCGATTTTCATGAAATTTGACACACAATTAGTTTGAAGCATGGGGGTGTGCACCTCGAAGCGATTTTTCAAAAATTCGATTTTATTAATTTTCTATTAAAATTTTAAGCCCTTTTTCACATAATCTTTACTAATAATAAAGCTGAAAGTCTATTTGTCTGGAGGATGTCTGGATGTCTGAATCTCTGTGACGCGCATAGCGCTTAGACTGTTCGGCCGATTTTCATGAAATTTGGCAAAGTTAGTTTGTATCATGGGGGTGTGCACCTCGAAGCGATTTTTCGAAAATTCGATGTGGTTCTTTTTCTATTCCGATTTTAGGAACAAAATTATCATAAGATGGACGAGATTACCATAACGTGGAACCATAACATGGGCATAAGCCAATTGGCGATAAAATTCACCATACATTATTTGTAAATATACAGGCGGACCAAAAGACCTTTTAATTTTCTATTACGGGCAAAGCCGTGCGGGTACCACTAGTACTGGAATAAAGGCTTGATTTTTTTCATATCCAGATAGCCGATGCCTATTCCCTATTGCAGTTACTTATATGAGGGGATGCCCCCCTCTCAAAAAGAAATTCACTCCACTCAAATTATGGGGGCTGGTTAAAAACGCGAAAATTTTCCAAAAACAAACCTTAAAATTTTGAAGTCTGCGCCACTTGCCCCACTAACCCCCCCCCCCCCTGTAGGCCACACCGCTTCTGATCTTATTCGAATAAAATGCTTGAATTTTTTTATCCAGATGGCCGATGCTTGTTCTGTTTCAAAGTAACTTATTTAAGGGATACCCCCCTTAGATTGAACCCCCCCTCAAATTACGGGGGAAGGGGGCTCCCCCAAAAAAACATAAGTACAATTTTTTTTTCAAAAACAAGCGCTAAAAATTTTAAGTTTGAACCAACCTCTCCACTGACCACGCCCCCCCCCTCCCATAGACCACACTGCTTCTGATCTTATTGGAATAAAGTGCTTGATTTTTTTTTATCCAGACGGCTTATGCATGTTCTCTTTCAGAGTAACTTGCGTAAGGGGATACACCCTTTTAAATAGAAACCCCCGCAAATTACGGGGGGTTCCCCCCACCCCCAAAAAACTCATTAAAACACGAAAATTTTTAAAAAACAAACCTTAAAAATTCGAAGTTTGCGCACCCCGCCCCACTACCCCCCCCCCCCATAGGTCACACTGCTTCTGATCTTATTAGAATAAAATGCTTGAATTTTTTTTATCCAGATGGCCAATGCCTGTTCTGTTTCAGAGAAACTTAAGTAAGGAGATACCTCCCTTAAATAGAAACTGCCCTCAAGTTATGGGGGGTGGGGGATTCTCCCCCCTCCAAAACATTGTAAACGCTAAAATTTTTCAAAAACAAGCCCTAAAAATTTTACGCCACCCGCTATACTGACCACGCCCCCCCCCCCCCCCGTAGACCACACTGCTTCTGGTTTTATTGGAATAAAATGCTTGAAGTTTTTTAATCCAGATGGCTGATGCATGGTCTGTTTCTGAGTAACTTACGTAAGGGGATACCCCTCCTTAAATAAGAAAGTCCCTCATATTCTGGGGGGCTCAACCACCTTCAAAAACCTATTAAAAACACGAAAATTTTTCAAAAACAAACCTTTCAAATTTGAAGTCGGCGCCAAGGACCCCATTAGTCCGGATCACCGGATAATCCGGCTCGATTGATTTGACCGATTTCCCTTTACATTTAAAGAGCGATCGTCAAAATTCCATAATAATTATTTATTTAATTCTCTCACGGGCAAGACCGTGTTATGTCGTTGATTGAGTTCCCTTTTCTTCGCAATGCAACTTTGAATCAATTTGTTTTACTCGATAGGGAAAAAATTGAACTGTCACAGGAGAAGATTACAGACTTTGTAGACATGTTTACTGTTTATTTGTAATTCTATGTGTTTCCTTTTAAGGTGATTTTCAGTGAGTATGTTTTATTTTGTTTTGTTTTTTTCATTCTCCGGATTTTCGATGTTCCGGAATGGGTCGGATTCCAATTAATTCGAATTGTCGAGGTTCTACTGTAATGCCCCCCCCCCAAAAAAAAAAAATTCAAAAAGATTATTACATTTTCTCATGGTTTCGATACTTTTTTTGTATTTTTCAAGCAAACGTTCAAAATTTTCCCCGCGGTGTGGGGGGGGGGGAGCGGGTCCTGACCTTCATGACCCCTCTTTGTATCTGCAATTGACATACACTTGGACATAAAAACATACATCTGTACACCAATATACTCGGGATAATAAGTTACACTTATATACTCGTATATAAACGTATTTACTTGTGTTTGCACGTACTTTGATGTACATACAAGTGGCAAATACAAAATTAGTGTGTAAACGTATATACTCCGATTAACACGTTTACGCACATACTCGTATATACACGTAATTACTCGTACATAAACGCATTAACTCGTGTATGCATCATAAATATGTATTTTAACTTACAAATACAAATGCACGTCTGTACACGAGTATACTCGGGTTAAACATGTATCTACACGCATATTCTCGTCTGTACACGTACATACTCGAAAATACAAGTATTTTTTCTTATATGCACGCATGAATATATATATATACACATTTAAAAGCTAATTTACCTCTGTACACGAGTACACTTGGGGTAACACGTATCTATACGCATATTCTCGTGTGTACAAGTACACACTCGTATATACACGTATTTTCTCGTGCAAAAATGCATAAATATGCATATACGCGTAGAAATACAAATGTACCATTGTACACGAGTATAATCAGATTAAACAAGTATCTATACGTCTTTTCTCGTGTGGAAACGCACTTACTCGTTTGTACACGTATTTTCTCGTATATGCATGCATAAATATGTATATAAACGTTTAAATACAAATTTACCTTTGTACGCGAGTTTAGTCGGGTTAACACGTATCCATACACAAATTCTAGTATGTACACGAACATACTCATATATACAAGTATTTACTCGTGTTTGCACACATAAATAAGTATACAGGATGTATCAGTACAGCGTTTACATACTTTCAGGGCAGATACAGTGCACCTAGACGCGATAGTGACGACACAAAGCGTAAGACAGGGCACGATTAAGAGGAGAAAACATGTTTATTATTTTTAATACAGCAAAAATACTGGTAAGATTTATCTGGTGCATACAACAGATGTTGCTACGTAAACCGAAGCATCAGATGACGGTGCATGCGCACACGTGGTTTTTGTTCCACTAGGAAGTCCGGGACCCGCCCGATATTTTTGCTAAATTTCGATATTACAGGCGGGGTCGTAATTTCGAACACCTTCTTTGATGATGATCGTTGGTCCCTTAATTTTCTTTTTCCTTAGTTTTTTGCTGTACTAAAGATTCTGAACATGTTCTCTTCTCTTATTCGTGTTTTGTCTTTTTGGTGATTGGTGTTGTCACTACCGCGCCAGGAAAGTGTTTCCGACCATGCATTGCTATGTGTTTCCCCTCGTCTAGGTGTACTCTATCTGCCCTGAAAGTCTGTAAGCGCTGTACTGATAAACATTGTGTACACTTAGAAGTTTGAATATAAATCCGTGCATTAATAGACTCGGGAAATACGTATTTATACGTAAAATTTCGTGTTTACACTTACGAACTCGTATATACACGTATTTACTTCTGTTTGCACGTAGAGATACAAAATTCCTGTAGACATGAATATACTCAGGTTAACACGTACAGCTCCGTATATACACGTACACACTCGTATATACACGTACTTACTCGTATATACACGTACTTACTCGTATATACACGTACTAACTCGTGTATGCACGCATAAATATGTATTTTAACCAAAAATACAAATGTACCTCTCTACTCGAGTATACTCGGGTTAAACACGTATCTATACGCATATTCTTGTGTGTGCACGTACATACTCGTATATACTTGTATTTTCTCATGTATGCACGCATAAAAATGTATATGCAATCTTAAATACAAATGTACCTCTACACACGAGTATACTCGGTGTAACATTTATCTATACGCATATTCTCGTGTAAATACAACGACCTCTACACACGAGTATACTCGGTGTAACATTTATCTATACGCATATACTCGTGTGAATACTTACATACACGTATTCTCTTATATGCACGCATAAATATGTATATACAAAGCAAATTTCTCTGTACACGAGTATATTCGGGGTAACAAGTATCTATACACATATTCTCTCGTGTGTTCACGTACATACTCGTTTATACACGCATTTATTTATGTATAAACGCACAAATATGCATATACACATAGAAATACAAATGTACCATTGTACACGAGTATACTCGGGCTAAAAAAAAACCTAGACATCTATTCTTGCTTGTACACGAACTTACTCGAATATACACGTATTTTCTCGTATTTGCATGCATAAATATGTATATATACGTTTAAATACAAATTTACCTCTGTTCACGAGTATACTCAGATTAACACGTATCCATACATATATTCCTTTGTTTACACGTATATACTCGTGTATACATGTATTTACTCGTGTATGCACAAATAAATTTGTACATACACTTAGAAATTAAACATATCTCCGTGCACGAATATACTCGGGATAACACGTATTTATACGTATAAACTCGTGTTTACAAATATGTATCGTATATACACATATTTACTTATGTTCACACGTACTTGTAGGTATATACACGTAGAAATACAAAATTCCTGTATACACGAATATCGTCGAGTCAACACGTATATACACGTATATGCACAAAAATACTCGTATATACACGTACTTACTCGTATGTACACGTATAACTCGTGTATGCACGCAAAAATATGTATTTTAACGTACAAGTACAAATTTACCTCTGTACACGAGTATACTCGGGTTAAAAACGCATCTATACGCATATTCTCGTGCGTACATGAACTTACTCGTATATACTTGTCTTTTCTCGTATATGCACGCAAAAAAGTGCATGTACTAGATAAAATACGAATTCACCTCTGTACACGAGTATACTCGGGTTAACACGTATCTATATGCATATTCTCGTGTGTACTCGAACATTCTTGTATATACACGTACTTTATATGCACGCTTAAATATGTATATAAACGTAGAAATACAAATGTACCTCTTTACACGAGTATACTCGGGGTAACACATATCTATACGCATATTCTCATGTGTACACGTATATACACGTATCTTCGCTTGTGTGCACGCATAAATATGTATATACACAATTAAAAGCAAATTTACCTCTGTACACGAGTATACTCGGGGTAACACGTATCTATACGCATAATCGTGTGTACACGTACATACTCGTATATATACGTATTTACTCGTTTATAAACGCATAAATATGCACATACACTTAGAAATACAAATGTGCCATGTTACACGAGTATACTCGGGTTAAGCACGTATCTATAAGCCCTATTATCATGTGTGCACGTACTTACTCGTATATACACGTATTTTCTCGTATATGCCTGCATAAATATGTATATACACGTTTAAATAGAAATTTACCTCTGTACACGAGTATACTCTGGTTAACACGTATCTATATGCATATTCTCGTGTGTACTCGAACATACTTGTATATACACGTACTTTCTCGTATATGCACGCTTAAATATGTATATAAACGTAGAAATACAAATGTACCTCTTTACACGAGTATACTCGGGGTAACACTATCTATACGCATATTCTCATGTGTACACGTATATACACGTATCTTCGCTTGTGTGCACGCATAAATATGTATATACACAATTAAAAGCAAATTTACCTCTGTACACGAGTATACTCGGGGTAACACGTATCTCTACGCATAATCGTGTGTACACGTACATACTCGTATATACACGTATTTACTCGTTTATAAACGCATAAATATGCACATACACTTAGAAATACAAATGTGCCATGTTACACGAGTATACTCGGGTTAAACACGTATCTATAAGCCTATTATCATGTGTGAACGTACTTACTCGTATATACACGTATTTTCTCGTATATGCCTGCATAAATATGTATATACACGTTTAAATAGAAATTTACCTCTGTACACGAGTATACTCGGGTTAACACGTATCTATATGCATATTCTCGTGTGTACTCGAACATTCTTGTATATACACGTACTTTATATGCACGCTTAAATATGTATATAAACGTAGAAATACAAATGTACCTCTTTACACGAGTATACTCGGGGTAACACATATCTATACGCATATTCTCATGTGTACACGTATATACACGTATCTTCGCTTGTGTGCACGCATAAATATGTATATACACAATTAAAAGCAAATTTACCTCTGTACACGAGTATACTCGGGGTAACACGTATCTATACGCATAATCGTTTGTACACGTACATACTCGTATATACACGTATTTACTCGTTTATAAACGCATAAATATGCACATACACTTAGAAATACAAATGTGCCATGTTACACGAGTATACTCGGGTTAAGCACGTATCTATAAGCCTATTATCATGTGTGCACGTACTTACTCGTATATACACGTATTTTCTCGTATATGCCTGCATAAATATGTATATACACGTTTAAATAGAAATTTACCTCTGTACACGAGTATACTCGGGTTAACACGTATCTATATGCATATTCTCGTGTGTACTCGAACATACTTGTATATACACGTACTTTCTCGTATATGCACGCTTAAATATGTATATAAACGTAGAAATACAAATGTACCTCTTTACACGAGTATACTCGGGGTAACACATATCTATACGCATATTCTCATGTGTACACGTATATACACGTATCTTCGCTTGTGTGCACGCATAAATATGTATATACACAATTAAAAGCAAATTTACCTCTGTACACGAGTATACTCGGGGTAACACGTATCTCTACGCATAATCGTGTGTACACGTACATACTCGTATATACACGTATTTACTCGTTCATAAACGCATAAATATGCACATACACTTAGAAATACAAATGTGCCATGTTACACGAGTATACTCGGGTTAAACACGTATCTATAAGCCTATTATCATGTGTGCACGTACTTACTCGTATATACACGTATTTTCTCGTATATGCCTGCATAAATATGTATATACACGTTTAAATAGAAATTTACCTCTGTACACGAGTATACTCGGGTTAACACATATCTATATGCATATTCTCGTGTGTACTCGAACATACTTGTATATACACGTACTTTCTCGTATATGCACGCTTAAATATGTATATAAACTTAGATATACAAATGTACCTCTTTACACGAGTATACTCGGGGTAACACATAGCTATACGCATATTCTCATGTGTACACGTATATACACGTATCTTCGCTTGTGTGCACGCATAAATATGTATATACACAATTAAAAGCAAATTTACCTCTGTACACGAGTATACTCGGGGTAACACGTATCTCTACGCATAATCGTGTGTACACGTACATACTCGTATATACACGTATTTACTCGTTTATAAACGCATAAATATGCACATACACTTAGAAATACAAATGTGCCATGTTACACGAGTATACTCGGGTTAAACACGTATCTATAAGCCTATTATCATGTGTGCACGTACTTACTCGTATATACACGTATTTTCTCGTATATGCCTGCATAAATATGTATATACACGTTTAAATAGACATTTACCTCTGTACACGAGTATACTCGGGTTAACACGTATCTATATGCATATTCTCGTGTGTACTCGAACATTCTTGTATATACACGTACTTTATATGCACGCTTAAATATGTATATAAACGTAGAAATACAAATGTACCTCTTTACACGAGTATACTCGGGGTAACACATATCTATACGCATATTCTCATGTGTACACGTATATACACGTATCTTCGCTTGTGTGCACGCATAAATATGTATATACACAATTAAAAGCAAATTTACCTCTGTACACGAGTATACTCGGGGTAACACGTATCTATACGCATAATCGTTTGTACACGTACATACTCGTATATACACGTATTTACTCGTTTATAAACGCATAAATATGCACATACACTTAGAAATACAAATGTGCCATGTTACACGAGTATACTCGGGTTAAGCACGTATCTATAAGCCTATTATCATGTGTGCACGTACTTACTCGTATATACACGTATTTTCTCGTATATGCCTGCATAAATATGTATATACACGTTTAAATAGAAATTTACCTCTGTACACGAGTATACTCGGGTTAACACGTATCTATATGCATATTCTCGTGTGTACTCGAACATACTTGTATATACACGTACTTTCTCGTATATGCACGCTTAAATATGTATATAAACGTAGAAATACAAATGTACCTCTTTACACGAGTATACTCGGGGTAACACATATCTATACGCATATTCTCATGTGTACACGTATATACACGTATCTTCGCTTGTGTGCACGCATAAATATGTATATACACAATTAAAAGCAAATTTACCTCTGTACACGAGTATACTCGGGGTAACACGTATCTCTACGCATAATCGTGTGTACACGTACATACTCGTATATACACGTATTTACTCGTTCATAAACGCATAAATATGCACATACACTTAGAAATACAAATGTGCCATGTTACACGAGTATACTCGGGTTAAACACGTATCTATAAGCCTATTATCATGTGTGCACGTACTTACTCGTATATACACGTATTTTCTCGTATATGCCTGCATAAATATGTATATACACGTTTAAATAGAAATTTACCTCTGTACACGAGTATACTCGGGTTAACACGTATCTATATGCATATTCTCGTGTGTACTCGAACATACTTGTATATACACGTACTTTCTCGTATATGCACGCTTAAATATGTATATAAACGTAGAAATACAAATGTACCTCTTTACACGAGTATACTCGGGGTAACACATAGCTATACGCATATTCTCATGTGTACACGTATATACACGTATCTTCGCTTGTGTGCACGCATAAATATGTATATACACAATTAAAAGCAAATTTACCTCTGTACACGAGTATACTCGGGGTAACACGTATCTCTACGCATAATCGTGTGTACACGTACATACTCGTATATACACGTATTTACTCGTTCATAAACGCATAAATATGCACATACACTTAGAAATACAAATGGGCCATGTTACACGAGTATACTCGGGTTAAACACGTATCTATAAGCCTATTATCATGTGTGCACGTACTTACTCGTATATACACGTATTTTCTCGTATATGCCTGCATAAATATGTATATACACGTTTAAATAGAAATTTACCTCTGTACACGAGTATACTCGGGTTAACACGTATCTATATGCATATTCTCGTGTGTACTCGAACATACTTGTATATACACGTACTTTCTCGTATATGCAACGCTTAAATATGTATATAAACGTAGAAATACAAATGTACCTCTTTACACGAGTATACTCGGGGTAAACACATAGCTATACGCATATTCTCATGTGTACACGTATATACACGTATCTTCGCTTGTGTGCACGCATAAATATGTATATACACAATTAAAAGCAAATTTACCTCTGTACACGAGTATACTCGGGGTAACACGTATCTCTACGCATAATCGTGTGTACACGTACATACTCGTATATACAGGTATTTACTCGTTTATAAACGCATAAATATGCACATACACTTAGAAATACAAATGTGCCATGTTACACGAGTATACTCGGGTTAAACACGTATCTATAAGCCTATTATCATGTGTGCACGTACTTACTCGAATGTACACGTATTTTCTCGTATATGCCTGCATAAATATGTATATACACGTTTTAAATAGACATTTACCTCTGTACACGAGTATACTCGGGTTAACACGTATCTATATGCATATTCTCGTGTGTACTCGAACATACTTGTATATACACGTACTTTCTCGTTTATGCACGCTTAAATATGTATATAAACGTAGAAATACAAATGTACCTCTTTACACGAGTATACTCGGGGGTAACACATAGCTATACGCATATTCTCATGTGTACACGTATATACACGTATCTTCGCTTGTGTGCACGCATAAATATGTATATACACAATTAAAAGCAAATTTTACCTCTGTACACGAGTATACTCGGGGTAACACGTATCTATACGCATAATCGTGTGTACACGTACATACTCGTATATACACGTATTTACTCGCTTATAAACGCATAAATATGCACATACACGTAGAAATACAAATGTGCCATCTTACACGAGTATACTCGTGTTAAACACGTATCTATAAGCCTATTGTCGTGTGTGCACGTACTTACTCGTATATACACGTATTTTCTCGTATATGCCTGCATAAATATGTATATACACGTTTAAATAGAAATGTACCTCTTTACACGAGTAAATTCGGGGTAACACATATCTATAAGCATATTCTCGTGTGTGCACGAACATACTTGTATATACACGTACTTTCTCGTATACGCGCGCTGGAATATGACGTAGAAATACAAATGTACCATTTTACAACGAGTATACTCGGGGTAACACGTATCTAAACGCATATTCTTATGTGTACACGTACATACTCTTATATACAGGTACATACCCGTATATACACGTATTTACTGGTGTATGCACACATAAATATGTATATTTACTTAAAATTTCAAATATACCTCCGTACACGAACATACGCGGGATAACACGTTTATATACGTATATACCCGCACGTAGTCGTATGTACACGCATTAACTCGTGTATGCTTGCATAAATATATATATACACGAAGAAATACAAATGTGCCTCTGTTCATGTGATATTTATATTTTACGAATTTAATCTGAATTAAAAAAGTAATCAAATCAATTTGATTACTTTTAATCTGATTACTTTTAGTCTGACTAAATTCAATCTGATTAATTTAATCTGAACTAAATCAATCTGAACTAAATTAGTTTTTTTAGTCAACTAACGAGTTAGTTTAAACTAACGTTAATCTTCGTCTGCAATTGAATTAAATTTTTAAAATATTAGTCTGAACTAAATGGGAGTCAGATTACTTTAGTCAACTAATCAATCATTACAAATTTAGTTGATTTTTTTAGTTGATGCCCAACACTGCTA